>NW_024962252.1:13582582-13658228 GCF_019238085.1 Lagopus leucura
AAAAAAAAAAAAAAAAAAAAAAAAAAAAAAAAAAAAAAAAAAAAAAACAAAACTGGAACTTGCTAAAGAAATTCCAGCTGAGGAAAGGTTTTTATCTCTGAGGCCAAACACTGAAGGTTGAAAGCTGAGGTACTTTGAAGAAGGCATTTTTCCATCATGCCTTCTGTTTAAGTTGGCAGTAGCTATTACTGTTACTATACCACTGTGTAGCCAAGGTCATACTCACATTCCAGTTTTGCTTGTATTGTAAAAAGCTTTATGTGTTGGTAAATTCTGACAGGGAAATTGCAGACTGAATCTTACAGCTTTTCTTAAGGATAATATGAGTTGATATCTTAGTTCATTAGTGAAGTGTGAATGCAGTACATATTTTTACATTTCTGTGAATGCTTGGTCTTATGTCAGTGAGCAAGAAGTACCTTCTAATGACTGTGCTTCAGAAAATGCACAAGCATTTTAGGGACTGAAGGAGATATCTACCAAATTTCATGTATTACACCAGTATCCAGTCCAGAATTTTTGGTCCAAAGAAAAGCACGTTATTGAATGTACCTTTTGATTTTGTGGAGCATCAGTCATTTTCAAACTCCCTGATGTGTGCATGCCTACAGATCCACCCCTGGAGATTTAGGCTTCTTCAGAAACTTTACACATGCTGGTGGAATCAGCTCAATTTTCTTGACCACTTTTTGTCAGTCTTTACAGAAATAGTCAGATATCCCAGGAGCCTGGGGACCATTGGTTCCAAACTATAGCTGGCAAGAGACGTATTTACACAGAGTTCATGACCCTCTGTAGGACCTTCTTCATATGTAATCTAGATAACTGGCTTGAACTGGAGACCTAACTTTTAAGAAGCAGGAGTTGGACGAGATGGATACTATTGCTAGCAGCTAAACAGCTGTGTGCTGCTGTTCTTTTCTTTCTTTTGAACTAGATCTGGAGCTCATAAATATTTGTTTAACTTGATTTTTTTTCTGTTCATAAGTGCCTCTTCAACGAAACAAAAGCGTGACTGTGTTGTGAATAGGTAGCTGACTAGCTGAACCTTGGGATTCAGCTACTGTTCCAAGTAAATACAATAAGCTGATTTCTGCCAAGCTTTTAACTTGTAGATTTTAGCCATCTCAGCCAAAATTTTTGTTTCCTTTAGCCTCTTTTGTACTTGATAGTAGATGTTTGCTACGTGTGATTGAATGTGTGAATAAAGGAATGAAAAGAATGAAAGAAACAAATGAAAAATAGCATTAATACCATTTCTATTTCTAGTGAACTCCCCAAGCATGCTGTTTCCTCTGAAATGCCTGTTGTGATATACACTTCTGTTAACAGCAGCTCCTATGTAGACGGCTCTCAGAAACCACAGCAATTGCAAAAAGTCTTCTGCAAAGAGCATCCTGTCCTGTAGGGCTCAGCTGAAATGTTGGCTAGGCAGCCTTTGGGAGGTTGCCTTGACCTGCCTCCTCCCAGTGGTCACTTGAAGGTCCCACCATCCAGACTTTTATATCCAGCAGTTACTACTTTTTGGCACTGCTGAGGTTATTGTCCTGAAAGACAGAAGAATCAGGAAGATGTAGAATGACAGTACTGTCCAAGCACTTAAGGTGTTCAAGTGCATGTTGGTCTTAAAAATGGTAATTGATGTTTTGTTATAGAAGTAACAGAATGGAAGATCTGTTTGTGGTAGTCCTGTGTTGCCTGTAAATAAGTTTATTTGCACCTGCACAGCTGATCTTTGTGCTCACAGCAGAAGTTAGTCACAGAAGTCATCCTGATGCGTGTATTTATTTAAAGTTGTGTACAGAACTCAGGCTGATAAACGGCAGATTTAAAGGTTAACAAATGGGATGCTATAAAACACAGTGACTTGACACTGAACGATTTATGTATCTTCCAGCACTTCCTATGAAAGCAGCGGCACTGTTACAACTGGCCAGAGGTATTTATTAAAATGGAGCGTACCACTGGGACAAGTGGAAGTTATAGAGTATGGGAGCAGTGAGGGCCAAGGAGAGAACTGCAGGTTTCCACCCCAGCACTCTGCTGAAAATGTTATTGTGAACTCTAAGCCAAGTAAGTGACAGCTGTTCTATGCTTATAATTTTTTTTTTGTTAAAATCTATATTTCAATTGTGATGGACTACAAAATGGAATACTGAACACGTGGTGCATGAATTGCTCTGTAACATGACAATAATGCAACCTCTTTCTTAGTAAACCAGGAGTGATAGACAATCTCTTGCCTTGCAAAATGAATTACTTGTATTTGTCCTATTTCAGGGTTTTATGCATGAATGCATAAACAGTTCTAGAGTTTTAAGCCACAAATGTGTATGTACATGAAAAAAGGTTTGCTTTGGTGTGGTTTGCTCTCCCGTGGTTGTGCAAACGTTCTCATTCCATAGTTAAAGCAAGGAGTTTTTTTTCTGTGAAGATGGCAAGCCACCCTCTTGCTGTGGAAGAAGAGCCTGGATACAATTGTTACTGGAGGGCAGAAGTTATTTCTGTGAAGTGGGTAGTATCCTCCAAACGCAGTATCAAGTTCTTCAGGGGAAAAAAAAAAAAAAGAAAGAATGCTTAATGTTAACTTTAATTAATGTTTTTGAAACTATCTTCCAGTAGGTAACTTTTTCCCAGCCTCTCTCCAAAATTGACTTCTGTCTCTGAAGTTTGCAAACTCTTTATGTGCTCATTAATCCCTTCTATAAGCTTGCCAACTACCCTCAAGTGATACGAGTTTCAAAAGTTTACTCAGTAGCTTGCCTTTTATGTGTAAAGAATTATTTTTATATATTTTGTCTAAATATCGTGTTTGTAAGCATGTCTAATATATCTAGATAGTGATCCCTGTTAATGGATTGTAATTTAGATTGCTTTCAGTGCTGGCTTGGGCAATTTTTACACTGCATTTATTTATATTGTGCTCTTTGCCTCATGAATTTTCTCACAGTTATCTTTTAGAACCATCTTAGGGACAGCTGCAGCATTTAATACCCTCCTTATTTTTAGTGGCAGTTAGTGTTGAGCCTTCTGGCTCCTCCCTCTGCAAGTAGCCTCACACTTTTATGGGTACTTGTGTCTCATTTTCAAGGATGTCTTTATTCTTGTAACTCCTTTAAAACATCAAGTGGCTGCTTAAATAATGAGATGAGAACTCTTAAATTATTATTTATCACCTGCTGTATGCATGACACCAAGAATAATGTGCATAAGGGGAGCGTATTAATTAGAATCAGAGTTTCTCTTGTAGGAGCATGTAGGTGGAACAGTTGTGCAACTTTGTGCAGCAGCTTCATTGCTGAATATACCAAGTCTTTCCCAGTCAGCAATATCAGATGGGAAAGTAGGAGATGAGGGGAGAAAAAAAGAAAATCCTTTATCCAAACCATCCTATAGAACCTGCTTGAATTTCATGGTATGTGGTGACATCACAAATAAATGACTTTGCACATCATGTGTTGTCTCAACCATTAGCTTAAACGGTGCTCAGTAGGTAAAAAGTGAGCAGAACTGACTGTTCTCTTACTAAGCTCTGATCATGTAATTAATTCAGTCTTCTAATAGAAAGGATCAAAAGGTAAAAATTAAAAAGCATAGAAAGGATACTAATTATAGAAATGAATATATCTTCCCCCAATTTTGATCAAACATTTATCCCAAATGATCCAACTAAATCAAAGGTGATCACTCATGAAAGGGGGAAGAATGTAGTTTTGCTTTTCACCTGTGGTGCTGTCAGCACTAGCTGTTACTCCAAATGCAGACTTGCCTGAATTGGCCTGCATAGACAAGTTTGAAGAGACACTTAATTGTGTTAGTTATTCTGTAGCAGTGTCCTCTTAGTTCTAGCTTTCTTGGCTGCTAAAGATTAAAGAAGCTGAGAAAATAGGCGTCTTGTAGAGAGAAAGGACTGTTTAGGCTGTGTAATTGTTCTCTGTTGCTTATTTGTGCTTATCAAAATAGCCAGAAATTTCACTGATAGTGCAGCACAACAAGGACAAAAATGATGTCATCTTCAAATAAAAAAAAAAACTTGACCACAAATGACAAAGCATTAAATATGACCTAATCGCCATAAAGTTGTGTTTCCTTCTGCTGTTGAAGTATATCAAGATACTACTGTGGCCTCATACAATGTGGTTGTACTCTGTCTGTTATCAAGACAGCTTAAATATCTAATGGTCAGTAGCATTTTGGGATGCTACAGGCAAAATCCTGGGTTCGCATGAGATAGAATCTTGCAGAGCTGTGATTTCAGCTCTTGTTTCCAGTTTATGTGAACTGGAGAGATGCAGAGTAGTGATGATTCTGTGTAAAATCATTAAATAATGAGGAGACATCTCTTCTATTTCTGGAGAACTGAGAAAGGAGCACTTTTATTTGCAGTATTCTAGGTTACATGCAGGTAAGGTTGAGACTCTCATGTTATTGCTGTGATCAGCAAGGATTCTTGATAGTTTTTGGTTGTGTGCTTGTGAGGATTACTGGTCTTATTGTGGCATATTTTTCTCCACCAAAATTCTTGCTATGAGAAAACAACTACCATAAGTTTATCTCACTGTTCTTGGTTAAATGCAATTGGCACCTTAAGCTGTCTACCATGCTGCAAGAAAGGATAGGACAGTTTAAAGATACAGACTACTGTCAATGCTATGGAAAAAGTAATAGCTGAATTTTAATTTATTTTGTGTAGGTTGTAATATACAACTGCTGAAAGGTTGAAAAGTTTTATTAGTACCTATAAGTCAAGGGCATGCTTCAGCAGTGCTATAGATAGAAGAGAAAAAAAAAAAAAAAAAAAAAGGTTGTGTGAGCATCTTTCTTTAGTGGCAAAAATTATACATTTGCAGCTTTCTACTCAGTTCTGCTTTGTGTAACAGTACTTTTCATCTCTGAATTTTGGAGAACCCATTTATGGGTTTTTCAGTTCATCTCTTTTTAAGCTTTCTTGTCATTTTCCAGGGGATACTGTGTGGCCTAAGGGGAAAGGAGTATGTGGGGAAAGAAAACATTTTTCTTAGCCTGACCTGTTATGCTCTTTCTGTCTTTGATGTGCTTTTGCCCTATTCCAAAACCAATCTCTTTTAGTTAATGAATGTAGAGAAAGATTGAAGCCTCAGCTGTTTGGTGGAGTTCTTGTATTTGTATGGAACTTAGTATGCTTTGTAGTGGAGCAAAGTTATAACTTGTGTTTGTTCCCTGTAACAATATTTGAAGCACAAAACATTTCACTTTTTTTTTCTTTTTTTTCACAAACAGAAAAAACAGCACTTTATGGTATTTCTTTTTCTTTGAGCAGATCAGGACGAGTCTTGTTCCCTGTATTGGAGTTAGTCTTATTTGAAAGCCTGTGAGGATGAGCCTCTAGCATCCTGAGCAGAATCATTGCCTTAATGCTGTGAGGTCTATTGTGTTAATTTTCATCAGCTGAACCATTTGCAGGTTGCAAGACGAAGTTCTTCCCACTAAATCCACATTCTGTTACAGTGAGGCTGTTGCTTACTGTATTTTCCAATCCCTTTAATAGTGCTGGATCATATGAAGAAGCTGAGACCCATTTATAATGCTGAGAAGTTGAATTAATACAGGAAAAAAAGAATATTGTAATTATGAACAGGAAGTTATATATTCTTGATTTTTATTTACTTCTGTTTACTTTGCTGGAAGAACTGCGTTGTATGATATATTTCAGTAATTGGTATTTGAAGTGTGTTTTAGGTGGTTATGAAAAATTTGATTTGTTTTTTTTGGTAAGATATAATACTATAACACTCAGTAAAGTTTCTTAGTGTGACAGATCAGAACTGTGATTCAGGACCTAAAAGGAGCTTGGCAAAGGGATTGTATAATATGGGGATAAACTGAGGTAATAAGTGGTTGGAAAGCTCAAAAGAAGAGACAGTTAACTACACAGCTTCAGTACTTAATGTCAGTTAGTGAATTCCATTCTTCCAGACAATTTTGTTGATACATGCATTGTTTTTGCCTTCTCTGTTTAAGTTACTGAAAGTGATGGATTCAACATTCACATCTGACCTATTAGTTTTATTTGTTGGTTTTTTTTTCTTTCATTTTTTTTTCTTTTGTCCAGGGTGATTACAGGTAACCTGCTTATTATGGTCCTGGGAGAATGAACATTTTAAAGGCTCCTGAATTTTAAGGGATCCTGAATTTTATTATTTGCTCTGTCATGGATTTAGATTTTTCCTCATGGGTATGTCTTGATGTTCCGCACCTTGGTTTCCTCACCAATAAAATATGCTGTGCACAATCTGTCTGCAAGGGATCTATTAGAGACTACAGTTCTAAAAACCACCCACATCTGATTGAGTACCGTGGATAATTGTGCTTTCTCACAGAAGAACTGAAGGGTAATCCATGACTGTTCAAGCACAAGCCTATTGCTAACCTCAATTTTAAGTTTTTGTTATTTTAGATTATCTAAGCATTGTAAGTATTTAGGTTAGATGTTAGGAAAAAATCTCTTCTCATAGAAAGTGGTGAGGCTTCCCAGGGAAGTGGTGGAGTCACCATCCTTTGGAAGTTTTCAAGAAAAGGGTACT
The DNA here is from genome assembly GCF_019238085.1 of Lagopus leucura. NCBI lineage: Eukaryota > Metazoa > Chordata > Aves > Galliformes > Phasianidae > Lagopus > Lagopus leucura. Next base: position 13,589,146 of record NW_024962252.1, read on the forward strand.
TGTGGTACTGAATGACATGGCTTAGAGGACATGGTGGGGGTAGGTCAGCAGTTGGACTAGTTGATCTTAGCGGTCTTTTCCAACCTTAATGATTCTATGATTCCAAATTAATCGCTGCATTTGTTATGATGTCTTTTTTTGCCCCCTCAATGATCTGTAGTAGTTGAAGGATCTTACCTGTTGACCATTTCCTTGTTTTATTGTTTATTAGGGATTTTCTGTTCTTCTATTGGCTTTTGAGAAAGCTTATTGCAGGGTTGTATCCTATTGAATGGTATTCATTCAGTCAAAGAGGACAAGCTGAATTTGTGAAAAGAGCGCAATAAGTAAATTAAATGCTGCCAGTGTTCTTATGATGAAAAAGAGGATGGGTAAAAGAATGGTGAATACAACTTATTTTTAATCCAGTCCTAAATATTTCTTTCCAAAAGCTATAAAAATACAGTCAAAGGCAAATTTGTAATTTTATTGTAAAAGTGTGCTATGTTCACTATATTCTACTCTAGAAGAATCAGAAATTGACCTTCACTTGTAGATCATCCTTCTACAAACAGTAACTGAGAATATGTCTGTTTCACTGCTCTTTGAAGATGAGTATAGGAACATACTGTTTTTTTCTTAGACCCCAGCATGTATTGTTTTGAGTTTGCAATTTCTTCAAACTGTTGATGGATGGTCAAATGTGGATTCTGTGCTGAGATGAAATCCTGCTTGGTGCTGCCGTGGCAGTGACTGCACTGAGTTTTCTGTTTTCTGATCCTCGAGGCAGCTCAAAAAACAAAAAGTGAGCTGTGAAAGTTTTTCACACTGTTACATTTAATACTAGGCAGTAGAGACTCCGAAGAAACAAAGAGAGAGAGGCATAAACATATTGCACTGTGTGAGAAGCTTGTGCATGTCAGCAGCATCTCAGCTTTCTGTTGCTAATCACGTTCATTAGGAATGATACACAGCATAGGCTATTGCATGTGGAAAGAAGTATTTCATTTTAATTGAAAAGATGAAAGAGAAAATGAGCAAGACCCATCTGTACAGCAATATATCATGCAATGATGAGTGTAGGAGATGGCAGTAAAATGAAAAAAAATAATTAGCACATTTTTATTCGTGACAAAATTTTATTTTTTGTTTCACAGGTCTGCAGTTCACAATAAAAATTGAACCTCAGCTCTGCTAAACTATGACTTCTTTACTTTTCTGATGGGACTTAGAAGGTTAAATCTGTACTCTCTTCCCATTTGCTTGTTTTTTAGATCTCTGCTGTTTTTGTTTGTTGTCAAACGTAGTAGTAACACAACACTGACATGCAGACGTGATACTTCTGAGTTTCCTTCTGCTTTATGCAATCAGTTCTTGTAGATCTCGGAGTGTTACCAGGGAAACAGGTGGGGTGTCTGATGGGCCACAGTTTGCGCTTGTGCTGTTGTCAGTGTCTCACTCAATGGAAGGGCAGAAGTAGCGCTGCTGTCAGCTGTTGCCATTGAAGCTGACTTTTGCTGGTTTGTCTAATTAGAACTGTAGAGTTAAGGAAGGAAAATAATAGGAAGGAAATAGTAAGTTTTGTCATAGCTTTAAGGCTTGGATGACTGTAATAGAATGTCCAAAGTAAGCAAGACTTAAGTATTAAATGGCATATCAACTCCAGCATTGGTGATAAGGATTTAAATTGATGAAAATAGCATGAATTGCTAGTTGAACCAACTTTCATCTCTGTGACATATGTGTAGACTAACAATGTAAATCTTTGTTACAAAGCTAGTCTGTGTGCTAAAGCAGATGTAACATGTTCATAAATGTAAACTGCCGTTGATATATGTGAACAAAAGGCCAGAGATTTTAAATAAATCTCACTTCAAACACAGCAAACTGGTGACATGAAATAGTTCTCTACTTGAGAAGATAAGTTTTCAGCTGGTGGATTATGCATAGAATAAATCAGATGCTACATTTTTGTCTCACCTACTTAGGAAGAGAATCTTCTCTTTGTTTTTCAAATGATTTTTTTCATGTTCAGTTCCTAGAATCCTTTTCCTGGTTTGCCAGGGTTCTCATTCACATCTTGACACAGAGTGGTGAAAGAAGCTGAAATCTAGCTATGCTCAAGGGAGTATGGAAGAGGGAGGTAAAGCTCTTCACAGCATGGTTTCCACATGAGTAACAGATAATCTAGTCTGAACTCCAATAGAAACCTCTGGCAGCTTGGCGACTTGCAGACCTGTCTCAGGATTAATGCAGTACTTTGTGTAAGCACGTTCATGCATGTACTTTCTCTGCCTGTTTATGTTGGTGTTTGTCTTCTCACATCCAGTTCCTTTCATACTCTTTACACCCGTGCAGTTGCACTATAGAGGCTGCGTGCAGCTTCTCTTTCTTTTCATGGGGCAGAGGTTTCCAGTTCCTTTCCATCCTCCATTGGCCCCTCTGGGACCCTGAAAGAGGAAGGGGTGAGAAAGAAATGTTACCTCTTTCATTCCACAGTCCCTTTGTTTCCAGGATGTTCCATCCTCATGGAGACAGAGGGACGGGAGGAGCTCTGACCTGTAACTGCAATCAGGATGCAGCCCAGGAAAACACAGCTGTCCTGCTGGTGTACCACAGAGCAACTGCCTGCATACTCCGTGCCTGTAGCTGCATTGGACCTCCCGTTTTCCTGTCTTCTGACATAACTGTTTCTGTCACCAGAAAAAAATATTTATCATGTTTTACCTCTACAATTCCCCGCATTGTCAGGATTATCTGGAGTTTAATATAATCCCTAAGCCATGCTCATGATGTATGAGCTACTTCTGTTTCTTCTTAAAATGTTTTGCTTGATGTTCTTGCCTAATTTTACTTGTGAGTAGTATAGCACTATAAATTGCTTGCATTTGATACCTTGCACAGTATTTGCAGTCGCAAGCTGTTGATATTATTTGCGCTAATATTATACTCAAGCTGTGTGAATAAGCAGTTTTGTGGTTGGACAGTAATTTTTGTGCAACCTGTTTCTTTGGTGCTCAGATCTGACACAATATTGGGGTAGGTCTCAGCGTTACGTAATTACCACTTAAGAGCTGTCAGAAAGGCAAAGCTTGTTAAAAAGACTTGCCAGAGTTAAGACTTGGGAGGTTTGTTTCCCAGATCTCTTTTAAGTGTGATTGATGGCTTCTGGGACTCAGTTCTTTATCTGTGATTAAAGGCCTCAAAAAATCCCATCTTGCATGGCAGTGAGAATAAATACATTAAAGAATTTTGTAAACTCAGATTATCAGATTCAATAATTAAGTTCCTAGAAATTACTTGTAAATGCTTACATGACTGAAGTGTGATTAGAATTTATTCCCTTGCGGGGGTTAGGCTCAATAAAGCCTCCTCATGTTCATGATAATGCTTCTCATGTTGGACAATGATGATGATATGTCCAGACTGTATTGGTAATTAGGCCAGCTTCTAAGTCTGAATTCACTAATTTATGTTCTGCTGATCTCAGGATTTTGTTGCTTGTCGCTTAGTAGTGTGGGTATGTGCTTCTTCTTCCTGTACAATGTTGTTAATAACATTGATAGTTACAATTTAGGGTCATGGTATAAAGTTACATGAGTACAGCTATTCATCTTTTCGTTGATGGCTGCAAACTGAGCTTTTGTTTTCTAACATTATTCCTGGTTTTCCATTTGCTTCTGTTTCCAAACCTAGAGACCAGTACAACCCTGTAAACATTATGGAGTTTGGATCTGATAGTTTTATGAAACCAGAATTGAACTAGATTTGAACTACAGCAGCTCATACTTTTCAGGGGTACGCAACCATTGAGATCATGAGTTTGATCTGGCATAAAAGAACGAAATGTGATTAAAGAAGTCTGCTTTTCTTTTTTTCCATTCATCTATGGGCTTGTTTGCCTTCAGATTCTCTCCCTGAAGCTGGGGTTTTGGGTTCCCAAGACTACTTTTTTGGTACTTTCCTGGAATTTCAGTCAGCTATTGAAACAGTGTTGTCAAAGAAAACCTGAAAACAAAACCTGCATGCATGCTTTGCTGAGGTGCCTATGGAAACAGGACCAGCGTGTGTAAGCAAGGCAAAAGGCACAAATAGGAGTGATGTCGTGGGAGGAGTTGTCAAGTGCTTGGCTTACATAACTGTGTGTGCAGGAAGCTCGTTCAGCATCTAAAAATAAAATCCTTGTTTTCTTTGTCACTGGCTGTAAGATTTGTAAAGAATTTTCTGACAGAAGGACTTGGAAGGTAGAAGAAGAGACTTCCACTGCATACTGCTGCCGTTGGGTACAGCAGGGCAGTTTCCACCACCCACTTTCCAGTGAAAGTGGGATATTTTGTTAAAAAGGTTTTTTGTTTTTGTTTTCAAAGGGAAAGGATGTAGTATTTAGCAATGAGCATCAGTATCAACTGTTAAATAAATTACAATATCACCAATGTTCCCAGTATTCTTAATCTTTTTCCCAGCTGAGTTGATCAGTTGCTATGATAGATGGCTTGAGTTTCATCATATCGTATAAATAATCTTTTCTATTTGCATCAATAAAACTAATTCCACTTGACCATCTTAGGGAGAATATTTTTTTTAATCTATTATCCATAGCAGCTAGAAAGAGTTTGTCCTCTGTATTTTGCATTGCAGTGTATTCAGAAGTGCAGGATCTTATACCAAGTTGTATAGGAAGAATTCCTAAATTGCAGTAATTGAATTTTGGACCTTATTAGTGCTTTCTGGTTTTCCTTCTGTAAGTTAATTCTCAAGATGTTTGGAAAACTAGAAACTATCTTCCTTAAGGTGCAAGACTACCTCTGGCCCCAACCTCATCCTTCCTGAAGAGTGAACATTATAAACTGAACTGTGGGGTGCTCTCTGTCTGCTGTTCCTTTTAAGGAAAATCACAGAAAAACTTGCAGGAAAATCCCACATCTAAAACAAAGCAATGGAGCAATTCTGATGGCGTGGAAATATTTTTAAATATATTATTGCCATATCATCATTTTTAATACATTTAGGATAAACTGTCTCATGACATCCTTCCAGTTTATTGTGAAGTGATCAAGAATTCATCTGGTATCATGATGATTTCATTTCCAGCACACTGCACAAATGTATTAGGTTGAAATGTAGACGTAAGTGTTGTGGAAGGGACTTGTTTTTTAATTATTTGTTCTGAGTGCGTAGTTCTGTTCAAGTAGCAATGCCTTATGCCTTTCTCAACAGCAGCTTTTCAAGTTACCTCCTACATACATAACTTCTCCTCAGATCCTGGATGATTTTTATGCTCAAAATGAGGATTGAATCTTTTCCAAATTTCTTTCCTTCGTAACTCTTGATGTTTCAGTATGTTGCCTGGCTACGCACAGATGGCTCAGTGGGAGGAAGCAATGTAAGTGTGCTCAGCTTCAAAGACCATATCACAAATGGCAAGTCAAATTTGGGATCTATCAGCCTTTCAGCATTTTCTTCAAATCTGGCATGTTCTTCAAGCATGTCATTAACTTCGTGTTGCCCTTCAATGATGCTGCAGCTTTAGTCTGGAAGCTTTAGTCTTTCTCAGTTGGTTATGGCTTTTACATGTGAATCACAGAATCATAGAAACTTTATAGTTGGAAGGAACCTCTGAGGGCCATCTAGTCCAGTTCCCCCTGCAAAGAACAGGGACACACACATCAATCAGGTTGCCCAGGGCCTGATCCATCTTCACCTTGAAAGTCTCCAGGATGGGGCATCAACCACATCTCTGGACAACCTGTTCCAGTGTCTTTCCACTCTCTCTGTAAAAGGTCTTTTTCTCATATCTAATTTAAATCTACCCTCTTCACGCTTGAAGCCATTTCTCCTTGTTCAATCACCATATTCATGAACTTGCCTTTAGTATTATGCATTGCCTGACTTCCGTGCTCTGCATATCTCAGTCAAAATAATCTGAGGACTTTGAATTTTTCTGATGCATTGGTTCTCAGTTCACATCAAGAGGTTGTTTTCAAAGCAATTTATATTGATTTTTGATCCATGTGGGGGAAAAGGTCATCGCTATAACTATGCTTGAAGCAAATCTTGTCAAGATTAGTTACTTTGCAGTATATGAGATACTCAGGAAGGTATTTGTTAACCATCTTCCACTTTAATATGACATGCAATACAGAAATACTTGCAAGAGTACTTGCATTATTGAGACTAATACTAGATGAGGCTTCTGTTTTATGTACTTGTCATTTGGATGTATGTAATATTACTTGAAAAAATCCTCCTCATCAGGAATTAAATAGAAGTTTTGAATTGGAAGGGACTGCCTGAGCCATTATGTCTGCTTATCTAGTAACAGACATCTAATTTATAGGTATCTGCATCTACTTTAGTCATGGCAGCACTTTTTTTCCCCTTTAGCGGCATGAATCTATCATATCAACTCACAGTTGAGAAACAGAAGACAGCAGAAGCTTGTAGAAAATGTGTCTGAGTAACAAATCATCATGGTAAATAAATCAGTCCCGTGGTAATTCTTTGAGATCAAGAACAGGGCATGTTCAGTTCAGGAGTACAATACCCAATATGCCTGTAGTACCCATGAGAATTTAAAATTGTGTGGAGCCGGATAGACGGCAATCCCGAGGGATTGGTGCTATGCCAGCACCCGTTAAAGCAGCTGCTGCTGTGCTGGCCATGCAGTGAGATCTGCAGCTGCTGGCCACGCTCCATAGCAGAGCAGTGTGCAGCCATGGGTCTGCCGGTGTGGTGCAGAGCAGGTCAGCTAGGAGTGGGCACAGGAAGGTTGGCTGCTAGGAAGGGAAAAACACCATTGGAATGAGTCTTTAATTCACGTCCTGGCTTATGTTGGTCCCAGAGCATGACAGAGCTCCTCTAAATAAAGATGGTAAGGAGTCATTTTCCCCTTTGACCACATCTAAGCATTTTTTCTATACATATATTTATGCACAAATACTAATTTTGCCTGAACCAAGTTAAGCAGATTTTAACCACACCCAGGGAGTTTCCTGCGGGCTTTGTGAGTGGATTGATGTTAATGGGCTGAAATTGCTTTTGCTTCAATTATAATTACTTCAAATCAGGTAAAGCTGGTGAATTTAACATGATGGTCCAGAACACAGGGCTGGGAAATGAGCAGGTAGAAGTTTTAGTATTATACTCACATAAACTCTACCAAGGATCAGTTTAACTTAGCAGCAAAAATTAATTTTTTTTTCCTTCCCTTTAAAGAAATTGGTAGCTTTTTTTTTTTTTTCCTTCATGGATCTGTCTTGAATACTTTAAAAAATAATGCTGAGTAAGGGATTAGGCATTTTGCATGAATTTTTGGTTGTTGGCACTAAACTTGCCTGCTGCAAGGAGGCACAAATTCTTCTGGTGATATCTTAGCAACAAAGGATTTGATGAAAAAATTCCTCTACTGACTTGCATGTCATGCCAAGCTTTTACCCTTGATCTGTAGGTGGAATGCAAAACTTTGCATCTTAAGTGAGATACATGGTTATTGGTTACAGCAGATGGCATTCTCCTTCTGCCCAAGCACACCATTCTCTGCAGCATGTCGGATGTGTGGAGATGGGAAGAACTATCCCTGAATTCCTGTGTTGCTTTTTTTTTTTTTTTTTTTTTTTCCCACATTAAAATACAATAAAATTGTTTTGGAGCTTGATAGCAGGAGTGGCTTAGAAATGGGAAGGAAATGACTTTATCATTTCTAAAACTTTTCAAAGTACAAAAAAAATAATCTACCATATCATCTGCCTTGGAATGAAACCAAGAGTTTATCAGTGCTTTCTATGGAGAAAAAGAGAGAACACCTCTTCAAGCTACCCACCAATGTAATGGTCAGGGAACATTTTTAGCGGGCAGAACTTTGGCTCTGCACTGAGAAACATATCTGATGAACAGACTGCATTCCCCTCCCCCCTCACCACTACCACCTACTTTCACCCAGGAAATATCATCCATCAGACAGTTCTGAGCTCAGTCAACTGATAGTTAATGTATTGTTAGCCACTAAGGATTCTGCAACCTAACCTAAACCCTTCTGTTTTAAAAGATGTTGAGGAGCCCTTTCAGGACCCATTTCAGTGGTGAAGTTGCTGTAATTTTTAATTCATTATCCTGATAGAAATCAAGTGGTGAAATCTAAGAGAATTCTCTTCCAATGAGGGCATTGTTATGATCTCAGTTATTTTTCTGCTTCATTTTCTGCCTGCTAAGGACCTCCAGGAAAGAACAATTGCCATGGCTGTTGATATCTGCTGTGGCTGACCATTACAATTTCATTTTAATTTGTCATCTTGGGACATCAAAGATGGAAACAGGCACTCTTTATTTACTGTTTGTTGTTGTTGTTTTCTTTTCTGTACTAAGAACTTGGTTGAGCTTAAAATGACTTCAGTTTGTTTTTTCTAAATGACAGAATTTCATTTGCCAGGTTATTTTATTTGCTTTGACACTCTCTTTGCTTCCTTTTTATCTTGATTTATTAAAATATTATAAAACTTGCATGATGCAGACAAAATAGGTGGCCATTAGTGAATGAAATTCAAGATTTATCCCTTATTCTCAAGGCTGAAACTAGAATATTTATAAAAGCATTTGGAGATGCAGGAGGGAGTAAAGGAGATCTGTTTTGTGGTGTGATAGCAGCACAAGGAAAATCCATAGATATAAGTAGTTAAAACTTGCTGTATGGCCTATTTTGAAGACTACAACACAAAGTCTTTCTGACTGAGTGCTTGCTGTTGTACATTGCTGAATAGTGCCCTATTTCTGATTTGCTTTTAACTCTGTCTTTATGAAACTGCAAGGAGTGATCCTGGCTTTTAAACTTCAGAAATAGTCATAGAATCATAGAATGGTTTGGGTTGGAAAGGACCTTTAGGGTCAAGTTCAACGTCCCTGCTATGGGCAGGAATTAAACCTGCAAGGTAATTTGAAGCCCCATGCAGCCTTGCCTTGAACACCAGGTATGGAGCATCCACGACCTTACTGGACAATCTGTTCCAGTGTCTCACCACCCTCACAATAAAAAATTCCTTCCTGATATCTAGACTAAATCTACTTTCTTCCAGTTTAAAGCCATTTCCCCCCCATCCTGTTGCTACATGCCCTTGTAAAAAGTCCCTCCACAGCTTTCCTGTCAGTCCCCTTCAGGTACAGGAAGGCTGCTATAAGGTTCCCCCAGAAACTTCTCTTCCCTGTACTGAAGAGCTCTAGTTTTCTCAGCTCATCAGTAATATAGCTGAAATTCACTCAGGTGAAAGTATCCATCCTATACAAGGGAATTATCACAGTTTTTCAGCTCTTCACGGCATTGTGGCTTTAAGTTTTGTGTTGGTCAGCCCCATGAGTATAAATTTTGGAAATATTTGTGATGTGTTTTTCAGTGCTGCAGTTTGCTTTGTTTAGCTGTGGAATTTATAAATGACGTGTAGGTGAACAGGCTTCTGCCAGAAACTCGGCTAACTACTAATTACTTAGAATCAGGCTTAATTTTGTTTTGTAAACTTCTGGTACAGAAATTTGTGGCAAAAATTATTTCATTTGTGTTCTTTACAATGCTGAATGTATTATTCAGATTTCAACCAGATTTTACCAGATTTATAACCCTGAGTGTTGCCCAGTTGAAATCAGCAATTTGATTTGACTAAGAACTAGGAATTCTAATTGGAAATTATTGTTGAGATTACTTAGTAAAAAGGCTTAACCTTGCAGAAGAAGAGAGATTCAAGGAGAGATTTTCAGATATTGTTTTTTCAAGTATTTGGAGTGGAGAAAATGAAAATGCAGCCTAATGAAAGTTCATGGTCTACAATTGCAGAAGCGTTAAAATTTTGTATTGTGTATGTGTAAATATGTGTAAAAAAAACAATTCTGACCAGCACCTAAAAGCTCTTCCTCCTAGGTCTGTCTACTTTGGATTTATTTCCTTTCATTGCATACAGTAAATATAATGATCTTTTCCTAAAGACTGATTTGTTTGTGAGGATAAGAAAGGCTCCATTGTGCTTTCAATTAACATTCAGAACAGGCAAAGGAGAGTGGGTGAAAGTTGCATCTATTCTCTGCTTGGGTAAATGGTGTAAGTGCAGTTGTTCCTAAATCCTTTCATTCCATTTAGCAGAACATCTAAAAGCATGAGAGTAATTTTCAGTTTTCTGGGCAAGAGCAAGATCTCCAGTTTACATTGTGTTTTCCTGCAGTAAAGTGGAGAATTCGTAAATTAAGTAACCCTTAGCATTTCCCTTAGATCTTGTGATTTTTCAGCCTTCAAGAATTCAGACGGATTCCTGCCTTAATGTAGTGGATTATGTAAATGTCCAGTGATGGCCTTGATCTGTATGATAGTGTTGTGTTTGGTCTGTTGTATTTTGTTGGGCTCCTGGTTGGTGTTTTATTCCATTCTGGTCCCAGCCACGCAGTGCTGACATCCATCTGCCCTGCCCACCACACATGGCACAACGTGGCCATCCCTGTGCTGCTGCCAGCCTGCAGGCCAGGGCCCCTGTGCTCCTGCAGCAGGCTGTGGAGTTACCTGGGAGGAAGAGGCTGCCTGGGATCAGCAGCATGCCAGTGAGTGCTCCTGGTCTTCCACCAGCTGCAGTCCTCAGATTAATAGCAAAATCACAGAATATCCTGTGTTAAAAGGGACCCACAAGAGCCACTGAGACCTCAGGAGCACTCAAAATTCAAACCATGTTTTGAGAGCATTCTCCTTGTATGACGGGGTTTGGCACATAGACGTGGTCTACGTAGCTAGAATTAGATTTACTTCATATTCTTGCCAGCACAGTCTTGAAAACCTCCTGGTCAGGATGATTTGCTTCCCGCAGACTAGCTTCCAAAACTGTGGCTTGGAGTTGGATCTTGAATGCTGCACTGCATGAGATAAATAATCTGCAGGGGTTTCCTGGAAAAATAGTCCAGCCTGGTTCCTGTCATTCCAAAGGGAAACATGCCGACTCTGTGTGAGTCAGTGTGGGGCTTGGGGGGGAGAGAGTGTTGTTTCTGCAAGAGCTGTATAGCCATCCCTCTGCTAGAATCATGTCTGGGAGCCAAGGTGTTAGCAGTGCTTCAGAAATTTTGCACATTAAACTGCCTATTTGATCCTATTAGTCAGAATATTTTTTCTCAGTTAGCGTTTCTTTGTAAACTTATGTACTTACTAATGGCTTGGGCAAGATATTTCTGCTGCTGCTAATACTTGGTGCTATCCTCACTGCAAATCCTTTTTCCACTTGTCTGATTGCAGTAAAATTTCATGTGGTTCAATGAAGTTATAGGTTTGTGAGTTAGGTTTATGGATAGAGTTAGGATGTAGCTATAAGGTCCTGAATTACTTTGCTAAAACAAATTTGGAGTTTTAAACCACCTTAGTATAGGCTACAGATAGTTTTTTTGGCTATGTCACGTAATGAGAAGCAACCCTCTTGAAGGATGTGCACATTGTCATGTAACAGCAAGCCCGCTGGTTGGTGTTAAGCAAAAATTCAATTATCTACAGATTTGAGGCTCGGTGAAACTTTGCTGTTTGTCATAGTTTTAGTGCATTCCTAGTAAAGCTACAGATGATGCTGTCCTTCATAATAGATGAACAAACTGAAAAAGGCAATATAAGGTGAACTACAAGGAAATGAGAATGGTAACACCTGTATATGCAAAGCTAGTATGCAATAACATATACTGCTACCGCTTCCCATGATGCATTTCATAAGTATCTGTCTATAGGAGCACCGAAAGCACCTGGAGCAGGGAAGTGAGATGGCTATGGTATACATATAAATAAAACACTGATTTTCGGATGATCCTATCTGCATATTGATGCGTTAGTTGTTTTTATGATCTAGAAAGAGCAAAGCCTATTTTCATAAACCTAATTTTCATAGTGTTAAGAAGTAGCGATATATGTTAATAACATTATGTTTGTCATGCTTTCCTCCTTTAACTGAGAATTACATCTTTTTATTATATATAACATTATGTTCTTGTTCATTTTAGACAAGCTGTATATGGGACCAGGGCAACTATACCATGATCTGCAGAACCTTTTACATGATTTGAATGTAGTTGGTCAAATTAGTCAATTAATAGGCAGCCTTAAAGGAAATTATCAGGTAATAAACAAAGCTGGATTTATTTTTAAAATGTATTCTTGTTGTAAAATAGCCCAGTTGTTTTTCCCTAGGGTCAATGTAAGATGTTCTCTCTGTAAAGAAATCATTTTTATCTCCAGTAATTCAATTGCTTTTAAATGTTTCATGCTGTAAGTAGATTACAGCTGTCTTTTAATCTTGTTTTGCTTCGTTGTTTTTAAGTGTAGGTGGAAACAAGAGTCTACATTTCCTCAGTAGCTGATAAGCTTATATGGAAACAGAATTGTTTTGGTCTTTTGAAATTAGATTCCTATAGTTAGACGAGGTAGTAGGAGGATGGTTGCTTGGAGGAAGCTCTTAATGCTCATATGAGCTTATAATTCTAGCTTTTGGGGAGAAATTGTACTTAAATGCAAATCACAAAAATGTTAATAGATGTTGTGATGAATTTTGAAAGCAATTTGCTTTGGTTTTGTTCACATTCCTTTCATTTAGCCTTTGTTCTAGCAAATAGATATAGAACATTAACACTGAATTTTGGAATGAATTCTCCATTCTCCACATTCATAAGACTTAAAAATATATCAATAATATATTTTTAATTGCTTTCTTCTTTGCCTCTTGTTTTATATGTTTTATGTATGCTTGAGTACATTTTAAAATTCCTACCTGCCATCACAGACTGTAAGTAAATGTTTGAGTATATGAAAGCTGAGTTTCTCTTGGAATATCCTGACTTCAGAGGCAAGGACATTAAGTAGAACATAAAAATTGATGAAAATATGTACTGTGAAGGACATTTATGGAAGCAGTCTGTTAGGACAAAAATTTCATGAGAATGTGGAGGTGAATTTCAGCTGTATTATTGGAATGAGGTGTGCAACAGATACCAAAGGACTTTCATCCACTAAAATGATAGAATCAAAATATACAAAACCTTTCCACTTTTGCTACCAGTCAGTGCCAACTACATTTAAAAAACATAACGTTTAATCAATGTTTCCAGACAGAGCTGCTTAAAATAATTCAAATAATTTAGATGAGGAATGAGGTCAGTTTCTTTATTTTAAAAAAATACTTTAATTTTCATAAAATTTTAACAATTGGTAATTCATGTGCTCTTGCATGTGAATAACTTGTTATGTTTAGGTTACAGAGAATGAGTGTTTCAGCATCCTACTTAAGCGGGCTGCAACTATACAGAGCTTCCACGATGGCTACGTAAACATTTTTGCCTCAAAGATTTGAACAAAAACATCGGCAGTGTGATTTACAGAGGTTTCCTTGAGATTTTCTTTAGAAAGAGAATTTATAGATTCTTGGTAGCTGTTCACTGCAATGAAGTAAAAGGATTGTACGAGCAATTGATGCAAATCTGCATTTCATAGTTTGACAAATCCTTGGGAGTGTTATGTATGTATCATCAAAATCTGAACAGTGTGCAAGTAAATCATCAGCTAATATGTGTTAACAATCTTTACAGACATTTTTAAAGCATGTTTACAAATCTGTCTAAATTATCCATGATTAAAAAATGAGAACTAAATGAGAGCCAGGTACTGGGAACTCTTTGTACGTAAAGATCACCTTTAGCTCATTGGAAATAGGTTGGTAGATGAATATTGATCCTTAGCATTCTTTTTTCAATTTTTCAGAACTTAAACCAATCGGTAGCACATGACTGGACCTCGGGTTTACAAAAATTGATCTTGAAAAAAGAAGATGAAATCAGAGCAGCAGATCGCTGTAGAATTCAGCTGCAGCTTCCAGGAAAACAGGACAAGTCAGTAGTAATTCTTGATTGTGAAACTTTCTAAATGGCTGTGTGTGTTAGAGATGTACCAGGGAATCTTTAGGTCTTCCTGCTCTCTTGTCTGTACAGTTAGCCTCTAAATTGCACTGTCGTGCTGAAGCTTTTGCAACTTCCATGTTTCAGAACAGCAGTGTAGTTTTTCTCCTGTTCCTCAACATTTGGTTGCTGATGCAAGATAAGAGAGGAACTGTGGTGATGGCACTTGACAAGGAATAGCTGCTATTATATTGATTTGTCAAGGAGGATTATTCTTGTCATACCTTTTCATGTAAAGCATGAGAAGAAGGACGTGTTGTCGTTGCCCATCTGAGCTATGTCCTTTAAGATAAAGGAAGATGGTTGGATTTTTGTCTTGCTTGACTTTTCTAGCCCTGTCTGAATCTCATACTTAGTACATTTAGAATGGCCTCTTTTTGTGTAATTGTTTTTCAATTATTTTATTTAATTTTTTGTCTTGCAGGTCTGGGCGGCCTACTTTCTTTACAGCTGTATTCAATACATTTACCCCTGCTATCAAACAGTCTTGGATCAACAATTTGCAAATGGCTAAACTAGCCCTTGGTAATTCTTGGTTTCTTACATTTCCTATCAAGTTACAATACAATATATAAGATGTGCAGTGTAATACTTTTTTCATACAAAATGATTTTTTTTTACAAAGCTCTATCTGCAGATCTTGAAATTGCAATGCAGTAGATAATAATGATTGACTTACAAAGTAATGATGATCTGTATGATCTATGATAATAATTTTTATTTGATATATCTAAATCAAAATGAATTAAGTTACACTACATGTCTGACTGATGAGGAATTTACTCCATTGTGTACATATCTTTTCAGATATTACAATCTTTTCAGCCATATGCCTTTGAGGTTCAAATTTTTCAGTTTTAGCTCAAGAAATTTTAGCTAGGAAATGATAGTAAAGCTGTTGGTTCATTTGTTTTTAGCTTCCTGAGCATGAAATAAACATTCATGACATTTTGATGAAATATTTCTTTAGTTGGATATATGAAATAAGTTTTTCTCTTTGGGACCAGAGTCAGTTTTTTTAGTATAAGCTTTCAGTTTTCACTAGAGAAATTATCACTAACAAGTCTGATCTAAGTGGGAGCAGCAAGGAATGTGCTGTCCTATGATGTTATTAATTTCCTGTGTTTCCTCAGAGTGCCTAAGTTTCAAAAGTTACCTGGGATGTTGAATGCTTAAGTTGAAACATTGAGGATATGCAAAGTAGAAAGCAGCTTTTGTCAGCACTTTTTCAAAATATGTTATTTTTATGGCATCTCACAATAGGCAGATAAAACAGCAAAAAAGGAAAGAAAACTGGGCATCATCAGTGCTGGAAGTGGATCGTTGTAAGGATGATAAATAGCAGATTGTAGTGGTGCTACTTTGCTGGCAGAAAAATGGTCATATTTGCAGATGATAGATTTGGTAGGTCTGAGGAAACGTTTGGTATCCTTTAAGGATTCAAAAGAGGAAGAGGAAGGGTACCTTTACTCTTTTAATAAGCTACTGACAAGATCATTAACATTTTGCTAGTATTAAGTGTTGCTTTTTTGGCATTAACAGTAGTTACATAATCTACTATATTGAATTTCTGCTCATAGTTTTATTGTTTATTCCAACAAAAGTATATATGACATGAGAAGAGCCTGATTATTACTAGCCAATTGTAAGATAATTATTTTCTATTTCTGTAGAGAGATGTAAGAAGTTATTCAATGAAAGTGCTGTGGGATGTTTGTTTGTTCTTTCCGTTACAGCGGAGGATAACCTGTTAGGTTGGTTCTGTGTGGAAGATGATGGGAATCAAATCAAAAAGGAGAAACATCCTCTCCTTGTTAGACACATGCCAGTGATGATGGCGAAGCAGCAGGAGTTTAAGGTGAATAGAACGATTATACGAAATTACAGTTTGTTTTCTTTCGTGACGTCACTACTAAGGAAAACTGTAATGTAAATACATCTGTTAGTTCTCACCTATTAGTTCTCTTAAGTTACTGCTAATGTGTACTTTGGTATAAGACCAGCAGCGATAGAAAGTCCAAGAGGGTTGCAGGAACACAGTATTTGAGCCCTCAAACAACAAAGTATGTAGATTTATATGTCATTCATATCTTACTAGACACTTGGATTTGTGTTTATTGAATATTTTCTGTGTCACAGTTGGATAAATAACCAAACAATTATTTTAAAGGGAATTTTAAATACTCGCATTTCCGTAGAGCCTGTGTATTTGTAAGTTCTGTAGGTCTGTGCCAAGTGCCTTAAAGGCTCAGGTTCATCCCTTGTAATCAAGTTTCAAAAGGGTCTTTTTCTTTTGAAAGGACGGAAAGGTCACGTGTCTGTGGAGTTATGTAATGCTCTTTGCAGGCAGAGTTTGCCTGAGCTCCGAGATGGCTCTGGTAGTTTTACAGATCCAAAGGAGAACACAGAAGCCCAGTTGTCAGTCCTGATGTTCTTGAGGCCTTGGTATTCCTGGATGAAATCACCTAAATATTTCTTCTACTTTTCTGCAGCTTCAGCTGCAGTTTTGATGTAGGGGTAGAGGTTGGGGTGGGAAGAGCCCTTTGCTTGGCTGATCCTGCTAACTCTTAGCATACTGCTCAGACTGCTTGGTAGTACAGGGAGTCAGTAATAGCCATCAGAGCACATTTACATCATTGTGTAAAAGGCTTACTGAAATGGAGAGCTAAACTACTAGGATTTGACTGTGAAAAACATCATCAGTTTTGAGTAAGACATAAAGTGACATAGAGATGTAAGAAACAGCCTGAGAAATACCTAGCCAGCAGGTTAACTTTTTCGTTGGTTAGTGAAGTACTTAGCTGTCACAGCTACTGTAAATCACCACTATGAGTAGACAGCGTCAGTATTTGTTAAATAAGACAGGCTAAGACTGGCAAAGATAGTTCTTTTATTTTTCTGATCTGTCTTTTATCCTTGTTCTGTATTGCTTTGGTGAATGCATACCATTACTACTACTTCTAGTCACTCGGCAATGCCTGCTGACTTCAGGGAGAATTTTGAAATTCTTTGCACTTCTGAAAAACAAACTGGAAATTTAGAACTCTTAAGTTATGACCCCTTGTTTCCTTCAAAAAAATAATAATAAAAAAAAACAACAGTCTCAGTGTAGTGAGATGATGTTGCAAGATTCTGTTGAAGTGTGTAAGTTAATACTAACCAACTTGTTTCCAGAATCACAAGTAATATTATGTCACTGATGTCTGAGACAAACACATGAGTGTGAATTGTAGAGGATGCTGTCTTTTTTAAAATCATAATATTATACCTCATTGAGAACCTTTTTACTCTGTTAAAAATATGTGCAAGTAGTTCGTAATAGAGAAGTGCTTATGTAGCCTTTTTATTAGGGGAAACCAGAGAAAATAGATATAAATAACAAGAAAGGCCTTTTTTAGAGCTTGTATGCTGGTATTTCATTTTCTGAGCAAGGAAAGACTTGCATTGATCTTGAATCTGGCAGAATTCTTGAGGAGTGGGTTGGGTTGATTATTTTTATTTTTATTTTTTCCTTAAATGTCCTGGATGATAAAGTCCTGAGTATAGTTTTTAGTTTACTGACAGTGACACGATAACAAGAAGTGAGAGGGAGTGAAGGTATTTTGAAGCATAGCATTAACATTCAAAATGAGTAGGACACCTGAAGGAGTGGTTTGAAGAAATAAAGAGAGTGATAGTAATTAGGACAGACACACAGTATTCTCTTGCAGAATTAAGTACCTACACAAGTACAGATTGAGGAGATGATTGAGTAGAAAGTCCATAAAAGCAATTTCTAAGATAGCAACAAGGTAAGAATTGGTTAAAAATGTGATATTGTTACAAAGTGCAAATAACCAATGGAATGCATCCAAACAAGGTTCAGAGAAGGTAATCATTATGTAGTGTTTTGCATAGTAAGTATTTAACAGGTCAGCTAAAGAAGGGTGTTTAGTTTACATAGTTCTGCACTTCCAAATATATGGAGTTGGTAGGGAGATGCCAGTTGTAAAACAGCAGTCATAAGCAAGAATTTTAGAAACTAACTTAAAAAGTTTAAAACAAGATTTAGCTAAATAATTAAATGAATTAGTGATCGTGCTCACTGAGCCTAACGAAGAGGAGACTCAAAGGGGGTCATGACATATAGCAGCCTTATATGTGAAAGGACGCTATAGAAGGGAAGGTAATATCTGATTGCTAAGATGAGAAGGTTAGCATTTACACCAGGGATGACTTTAGGTTGGAAAAAGAGTAATGAAATTTGAAGCTCTGTGAAGCCTTTGTACAGATCAGGTGAATAATTTGTAGTCTTTAGCTTTTAATGTCTGTAAGAGTAGACAAGAATGTGCTAGGAATGATACACATGCAGTTGACCCTGCCCACTGGAACTGGATGGGCTAGATTGACTTCTTGGCTTCTTTTCTGTGACGTTGTGATATCCTTAAATGATTTATTTAGTTAATTACAGATTGAATAGGACTGAATCAGGCATATCTTTTTAACCTTAACTGTTGACATTTTTTGTTTGTTTGAAGATTGAATGTGCTGCCTATAACCCTGAACTGTACCTCTCTGGAGAAACGGAGTCAGATTCCTGTTCCATGGAACATGGTTTTCTTTGGGTAAGTTTAGTCTTGCGGAGAACTTTGTCTCTTTCTGGAGATGTTTTTTGTGACAATCAGCAGCATATGGATTTTATTATCATTATTTTTTTTTTTATTTTTATTTAATTATTTAAGATGGACTTCTGTAGAAGATAACTAGTACTGTACTCTATTTATGTATGATTGTTACTGTTGCACAGAATGAAATCAGGTGAGCGCAGTTAGATGTGAGTTATATGCTATTTAAAGCTGTATGTGCTCACACTGTCCTTTTGTCTGTTCCATATTTGAAAAATGTTTTAACTATAAGCATTTTGTTTAAGTGTATACATAGGAAAATAATGTACTAGCACATTATTATGACCTAAAGGTGCTGATATTCTAGCAAAGTGGCATCGCCTATTTTTGTTTTGTTTTTTAAATGCTAAAAATTTCATCAGGTTTTCTTGTTACTGCAAAACTGAGATTTTAAGGGACATCATTTTGGAACCCTTGAAAGTTAAAAGGTAAAGTTAAAAGTAGTTCTTGTCAGTGGTCTTTTTCAGGATGACTTGTGTATTTTCTTTTTGTTAATTGAAAACAGTCATCACAAATACATGTCAATGAAGTCTTTCTACTACTGCATAATTTTCTTTCTTCTTCTTTGCCATGTTTTTTCATTTCATACATGCATAGGGAGTCACTGTATAAACATGTGTTGGTGCTTAGGTGCACAATTTATTGTTCTGCTCTTCCCAGCTTCCTAAAATATTTGTGAACATATTGATGATATTTAGATTTGGATGAAGGAGAAATTGAAGAACATGTATCTGATGGTATTGGTAATCCCCCGTTCTGTTGCAGCAGAGCATTTATGTGTAGACCTGTTACTCTTCAAAGGACAAGCTTCTACTATATTATCAATTTCAAGAGTAGCTGAGATAACTAAGAATGCTGGTTTTTAAAAATAATACATTACACAACTGCTCATTCTAATTGTAATACATTCTGTATGTACATTTCAGAATAGGCCAAAATATTTGTCCTTTATAAAAAAAAAAAAAAAGTTTCTGTGAGTATACAGGGGAATTCTGTGTTCTTATGTAAAGTTTTAAAACATTCTGAGCTGAATTATTTTCTTGTTCATCTTGAGTTGCCCTTTTTAACTTTCCAATATTCCTCTTTGTTAATGCTGCTCCTGCTGGAGACAGTTATCAATCTCTGTCTATTATTTTTATTTTTTCTCTTTCCAATTCAGATTGGCAGTTGTACTAATCAGATGGGCCAGATCGCAATAGTCTCATTTCAAAGCTCTGGCCCTAAGGTTATTGAGTGCTTCAATGTGGAATCGAGGATTCTCTGCATGGTCTACATACCAGAAGAAGAGAAAATAAAGGAGATAAATATGTCTCTCAACTCTGAAAATGTTCCTACAAAAGCTTCTAATGTGCCTACTATTTGCCTTGGCATGGAAGAAGGAAGGTGATTCTCATTTTTAGCATGCTGTGTATGATTTATTCATTGGCTTTATTACTCTATAGCAAAAATTTGAGTTACTTCCTAGAAAATGTTCTTTTCTTTAAAATGACCTCATTTTTATCTAAATCCACCTAAAGAAAAAATATGCTCTGCATGATTTTAAAATATACTGTGTATTATTTAAAATAAAAATAAAACCTTTACTTAATGAAAGAGGCTTAATTCATCATACGTCATGTCTGAACAATATAAATATTATCTTTGCAGTGTTACAGCATAATTGTTAAGTATTGGAAAGTTTTTTAAATGGGAGAAGCGTTAAATGAGGAGCCCATTAACCTCCTACAGCGTGATATTGTGCAGGATTTGTCATGCAAAAAAATACTATTGCTATTTACTGTTGATGTGAATTATTTTGCTTTGGTTGAGCTGATGACCTTACTGAGTCATGGCCCAATTGAAAAAAGCTGTATTTTCTAAATTGTGACTCAGTAAGAGAACAAATCTTGCTTTGACTCATGAGAACTTAACTATGCAACAATATGCAATTTTTGTAGAGGTTTCCAACTGGTATACATGCAGGGAAAAAAAAAATCTGTGTAAGGAAAATGCTGTATTTCTAACAATTTCAAAATCTGGTTGCACTAATTGCCTTTGTGTTTGAGATGCAATTCATTCTAGATTTAATTATTCAGTATTGCTAACATACCCATGGTGACAATCTGTAAGAAGTATCAGAATGTTAAGTGCATTTGATATGTGATAGTGAATGTTTCTTCTCTTTTCCCTAGATCTATGGATAATACTTAATCCTTTTTCTTCTTTCTAACCAATGGGAAGTTTTGGACAGACTTGTAAAAGGAACTTACAGCATGATTCTAACTATGTTTCTTTATTGAATAAATGCTTCTCCTTTTTTTTCCCCTATACTTCCAGTGTCTTTGTTAAGTAACTGCAAATTATCTAGCTAGATATTCTGAAGGGTCAAAATAGTTCTTTTCATATTTGTCTTCCTATGTACCGAAGAAGAATATATTTTTTCCCCAGTATATTATTAGTAAATATTCTGTTGAGAATTTTGCAGACTTATCTTCTTGTTTTTGTTTTTGTTTGTTTGTGTTTGTAGCATTTCTATTTACAAAAGTTGCCAGGGCTCAAAGAAAATTCGTCTTCAACACTTCTTCACTCCTGAAAAATCAACTGTCATGAGCTTGACGTATATGTCACAATACCTGTTTGCTGGCTTGGTAAATGGAAACATTGCAATCTACACAAAAGGAGAAGGTAACGTAGTGATGTGATTCAATAACATCCTGAGGAACTTGCATGTCAGTATATTTTGGCAGAAATAGTTTTCCATGATCATATTTTTCCCACTGTACAAGTTCTGTTGTAAGGTTACTCACAATTACAGGGGAAAAAATGGATTCTGAATTATTTTAGTTTCACGCTTTCATTTCTCATTTTGAAAGATATTAAATAATTTGATACTGTTCTATTTTTTTTATTTGCTACTGCAAAATACATTGTATGAGAACTGATCTGTGCCCCAGTTTAAACCCCTGTCTCACAGGGGTATCACAGAAGACCTGAATTGTATGTGATAACAGACAGTTTACTGTATTTTACATAACGCTATGCTAATTCCACTCTACTGCCTAATAGCTGTGTTTTTGAAATGCAAATTCCCATGGGTAGAGATTTCTGTACATCTCATTTGAAATGATGACTCAATCAATTTTTATTTAACAGATATAAATGTTTCCTATGTCTGCATCTCATGGATTTCATGGAACTCCTTTTACATTGCCAGTTATTTTCTGTCTAGTTAAATAATTGGCTAAAATAATCTAAGTAAAGGAAAATCCCAGATAATGCTTCTGAGCCAGAGCTAGCTTCTTCAGTGCTGGTGTGTGTATTTGTCTGTGCTTTTCCTGATGTCTCAGAACTTTCCCACATACATCCCACATACAGTACTGCATACATCTACAGATCAGATATTGCTCTTTAACATCTTTATTGCTCTTTAACATCTTTATTAATGACATCGATGAGGGAATTGAGTGCACCCTCAGCAAGTTTGCTGACGACACCAAGCTGAGTGGTGCGGTTGATACGGTGGAAGGAAGGGATGCCATTCAGAGGGACCTCGACAGGCTGGACAGCTGGGCTCGGGTGAACCTGATGAGGTTCAACACGGCAAAGTGCAAGGTTTTGCATTTGGGCCGGAAGAACCCCAGGCACCTGTACAGGCTGGGAGGAGCGGTCCTTGAGAGCAGCTCGGCAGAGAAGGACCTGGGGGTCCTGATGGACGAGAGACTTAACATGAGCCAGCAGTGCGCTCTGGCAGCTCGAAAGGCAAATGGGATCCTGGGCTCCATCAGGAGAGGGGTGGCCAGCAGGGACAGGGAGGTGATTGTCCCTCTCTACTCGGCTCTTGTGAGGCCCCATCTGGAGTACTGTGTCCAGGTGTGGAGCCCTCAGTACAAGAAAGACATTGAGATTTTGGAAAGGGTCCAGAGGAGGGCGACTAAGATGATCAGGGGGCTGGAGCACCTCCCCTGTGAGGACAGGCTGAGGGAGTTGGGCTTGTTCAGCCTGGAGAAGAGAAGGCTGCGGGGTGACCTCATTGCAGCCTATCAATACCTGAAGGGAACCTACACCCAGGAGGGGAGTAAACTCTTCAAAAGGGCTGATAACAGCAGGACTAGGGGAAATGGTTTTAAGTTGAAGGAGGGAAGATTTAGGTTGGATGTTAGGGGGAAGTTCTTTACTAGGAGAGTGGTTAGGCCCTGGAACGGGCTGCCCAGGGAGGTTGTGGATGCCCCGTCCTTGGACGTGTTTAAGGCCAGGTTGGACGGGGTCCTGGGCAACCTGATCTGAATGTGTATGTTTGGTGGCCCTGCTAGGCAGGGGGGTTGGAACTACATGATCCTTGGGGTCCCTTCCAACCCGGGTGATTCTGTGATCTGTGATTCTGTGATTCTGTGATTCTGTGATCAGCTCAAAAGCAGTTTTTGCTTTTGGTTTTGCTCAGTCTGAAACACAAGTTTCTAGGTAGCTCTAAGCAAAGTGCTTGCACAGAGACACCCCGCAAAGTACAAAGCTGGCACTACTGTCCACTGAGTCTGTGCCAGCCTCCAACTGAAAGACAGATTTGGGGTCCAGAATCTGTAGAAGAAACAATATATCATTTGTCTTACCTACTGTCATGAACACTGACCTTGGGAAAGGGTATGGGTTTTTTTTTCTGTTTTTTTTTTTTTTTTTTTTTTTTTTTTTTTTTTTTTTTTTTTTTTTTCCCCAAGCTACAAAGAACCTGAAAGATGGGTTGAGAAAGAGATTTTCCTTTACCAGTTGCCATCTTCAATACAGTGGGTTTCCTATTGAGCTGTCTGAAATCAGACATAACATTTTAGACCATTACATTTTTTTCCCACTAAATAGCAAATCTCTCCTTGTTTTGGAGACAGAGAAGAAGACCTTGATCCCACTCTCACAGCATCATTTTTGATGTTTCATTTTCTGTGTGTAACTGTCTGGGGTAGAAAGTTGAACTGCCATCTTCTCTGAAAGGGATGAGTGCAATTGCTGTCACTCAACTTTGTCTGAAAAGGGCCACTTGAAAAACATGAGCAGCATCCTTAGTAGCATAGATAAGAAAGGATGCATAGGCTTGCGTTTCTGCAGAGGCAGTTAAGAATGGAGCAGAGCTGTTAATCAGACAGGATTGTATTATAAACTGGGGGTTATATTGTATTCACGAGGGTCATAATGTTCTCTTCCTCTAAGGCACCATTCTGTGCAGCTGAATATTCTAGGAATTCGTCATATTCTGTTTCAGGATAGCTGAAGCTCTGAGATGAGAAACACGTGTGGTTTTTTTTGTTGTTGTTTTTCTGATTCATCATGTAGTGTTTTCCTTTGCAGTTTGGTCTGTGTTTGTTGTATTTCAGTCTTCCAGGCCTCATGAAGTAGTGCAAATCAGCTGCCTCCCATATTAGCATTCGTATTCCTTATGGCTTGCTGTGGTCACATGATTCTTCAGCCCTAAAGGAATGTTTTTATGTGCACTGACCTATTTTACCAAACAAAGGAGTCTGAGTAGTGAAATGGGATGGACAGAGAATGCAGCCTAATAGGAGCTTTGTGCAATTCATCAGTGTTGTCGTCTTTTCTACAAAGAGGGTTACATTGCAACCATGTATGAACCAACTTGTTTCCTGGCCTGTCAGTGTAAGGGAGATTAAGGAAATATCTAAAAGTGAAAGTGAAATACAGGACATCCTGATATGAAGACTACATAGAGAAGGACAAATGCTGTGTGATGCACAGGTAAATTAGTTTTGCAGCCTATTGTGATACTCTGAATAAAAAGGAGGAAGTAATCTTCCAGGATAAAAATCCACCTGCCAGTTTCTATTAGTATTGTAATCCATGTTTCTTCCTAAATAGATAAAACGTGTAGGGATCTGTTCATTTGCTGAAATTCAGTGCTCATGTGTACAAAGATCTACGACTTCTGTTATACGGTGCTCAGTAAGCAAATTATTCTACTTGCTCATGGCTTTTTTAGATGGCTTATTACATGTAAGCTTCCAGCTTATTTAAAAATAGCAAGTATTCTCTTTTGAGTTTCTTCACAACTTCACAACACAGAGCTTCTTCCAGTTGATATCACCCAGAGTGCTCTCTGGCTATAGAAAAGCCTTGTCTTGAAGTAATTTAAAGCAGATAGTAAAAAACACGTATGGTAAACTGAGGAACACCTGCTGTGTTAGGGGAAAAGATGAAGGTTCACCCTGTGACTTCTTCCGTTATGGACACCAGTCATGTTTTCTCAGGCAACTCTGTATCGCTGTGTTTGTACTTACGAGTTAAAAAGGATTTGAACCTGAATGTATTCAAACAAATTAGGAGGCAGAGTTAATGGGAACTGATACCTTAAAATCCACTCAGTTCCTAAATTGAGCTAACGTAGATGATCAGTGAAAATATCATGGGAAATAGAATGTAGATTCAACAAACTCAGATCAACTAGTACATTGATCCTAGAAATAGGAGCCTTAATAACTATCCCAGTAATCTGTAATCTTTTATGAGTGAGAAAAGTAATGCAACAGGGAGGAACCAGAAAACTGCTAGTGCATTAAATGTTTATGTAAGAACAGTGGTGATGTGGGCTGTAAAGTTTATTTGACACTTCACATTTGAGAACCTGTTTATAGGGCTAGCAACTGTGTGACTATCATTCCAAAATATTGTGTATCCAATATTTGCTTCGGGACAAATTATTAGGAATATGTCCAGGAAAAACACTTCTAAATGAGGTTAAGGAGAAAGTACACTGTATTCTCTCTGTTTAGGGGAAAAAAAAAAAAAGAAAAAAAAAAAGAAAAAAAAAAGTAACAAAAACCTCTTTGTGATGATTGCAGACAGCCCAGCAGATGTGTTTTCTGAGTGACATAATAGCAAAAAAGGTCAGCACATGTTTGACTTCCATTCACAGAAGTGTCTTAGGAAAAGGAAATCACAGTCTTTATGAAATGTACATATATTGTTCCTGGTGTACTGTTGTCAGTTCCTGGTACTTCCTTTCTTTGTGACAGTGATATACATTTCCTTCCCATAACATTCCTATAATAAATATGAAGAGAAACAGTAAAAAGAAATAAAAACTCAGAATGATTATGATAAAGACTATAACATATTACTCATAAAAATACTGGTAACATATTAATCATTTCAGCAAAAATTCATTAAGATGAGAGAGCAGATGCAACAGGAAGGCTTGCTGCTTTAACTACGGTGCCTAATTTCTAGACACATAATTGCAGTCTGTAGCTTCTCACTTGCATATGCTACAACTTACAGCAAGTCCTTGTGTGCTCAACCCAAAAAATGTAATTCACAGCACTTGGCGTGCTCAGGGATACTTCTTCTCTGCTCAGCACTGATGAAATCATACTTGGAATACTGTGTCTAGTTCTGGAACCTCATTGAAAGACAGATATGGAACTGTAGGAAGGAGTCCAGTAAAGTGCATGGAGATGATGAGAGTTGAGAATCTTCAGTCTGGAGAACAGAAGGTTCAGAGAGGATGTTATCAATTTATATAAATACCTAAAGGAAATGTGGAAAGAGAATGCAGCCAGGCTCCTTTCAGTAATGCCCAGGGACAGGACAAGAAGCAAGAGGCAATTGAGTGCCTGAATATCAGTAAACTCCCTTGTGTGTGATAGAGTACTGGTATGGGTTGCCCAGGGAGGCTGTGGAGTCTCTTCCCTGGAGATCTTCTGAAGCCACCTGGGCATTCTCCTCTGGGTGTCCCTGCTTGATCAGGGCTTGGACTAGACATGCTCCAACCTCATTCTCTGAGTAATTCCAAAGCCAAAGAGGAATTGAAACGTGATGTTTCTTAATGTCATCCTTCTTCTAGGTGCTGCTGAGCTAGAGAAGTGACACTCTCCACTTGTGATTCACAGTGCAGAGTTTGCATCTATAATCAGTTTCTTAAGCTTAGGGTGAATCTTGTTTCTTTTTGTATTAAAAAAAAAAGATAGGAGTAAGAAGATGTGTAGTCTCTCATGTAGTATCCTAGTGGCTAAGGCACTAGATCCCCAACTGAAGAAATCTCTTTTATATGAAATGATTATTTAATGCATAAACTTCTGCTTTGTTGCCCTCTCACCCGGTCTTTTAATATGTTCTTTGAAAAGCTGCTCAGCTTTGACATGAAGAAGTGACTGGGAGCATTGCCAATTCCATTTCGAGTAGCCCTCACCCAGGTAACTGGAGGTCTCCTCAGGAAGTCAGAAGATGCTTGATTGGAGTCGTCTTTTGCCATAGAGAGAACTGAGTTCACATATCCTTAAGAGGAAGCGTCTTATATATTTTAATGAAAGCAGTGTTTGGCCAGTAGATTTTTCAGACCTTGTTCCTTTATGTATATGCTGCTAGGCTCTGGCCCTGAGGTTTAAGAAATGAATGAAAGCTCAGCATTAAGAATTAAAATTGAATTTAAATGCACTATGAGAACAAAAACTGAGGTAGTTCTGGCTATGCGTGAGGCAGAATTTTACATTCTTCAGCTAGAATTTACTGGTAACAAACGAAGGCAGCTCTGAAGATATTTGAGAGGATTAAGAGCAAGGAAAAGGAACAAAATTAAAAGGAAGTGTCAAACATTTAAGAGACATCAGATCATTTCATTAGCAAGATGGATGTCTTCTGAAATTGAAGAATGTACATGTACTTTGACAAATGCAAGAGAGGATGAATATGTGGAAAGATATCAGACTTCAAGGCTTGGTGGGTCTGTGCACTGTTGTGACGTATCTGGAGAGTGCAGTTCTGGCATGTGATGATCAACACCTGAGGTAGAATTGATGTTCTGGTATTGCTATGAGAAGTAAGAAATTGTAGTAAGCTGTTAAAGGAAAGCAGTAATACCAAAAAAAGAAACTAATGCTGTTGTCGTGACTACGTTATTGTTGTAAGCATCATTTCCTAATACTTGATATCAGAAATATGTTGATGTTGTTTGTCTTGTTTACATATCTCATGCTGGGGCTTCCAGTGCCACTCCTGTCTGTTGTTATAGGTAGGGTGCTGTCAGCTACATAGCACGAAGAATTTATTACATGTCTAGGAAAAATCAACTGCTTCACGTGTGGTGCAGGACTTTCCTATTTACACCTTGTTTACAAGAGTAAACCTGGATCCTTCAGCTTATTGCCATGCAATAAGAAATGTTCTAAACTTCTTTTTAGTTCTGTAGCTACCGTCATACTCCTCAATAGTGCTGGTTTATGTACCATGTGATGGAAAAAATGTTTGTGCTTCACTGCACAAATTAACCAACAACCGCTGTTCCCAGGGCTGTGTTGGCAGCTCTGTTGAAATCATCAGTAGTGCTGCTAAACAAGAGAGGAAGTTACCAACAAAAGAAGTGTATATAGTTCAGCTCTACTGAAGGCATAAAAGAAGGGAAAGCTGCTACAAACTTTGAAAAGGCTTTCTGAGGAGGTAAATTGTATTTTATCAGGTAATCTTGTGAAGACTTGAAAGCACCAACAAATTACAAAAGTATTGCATAATTTTAGAGATACGTTATGAGCATAAGATATCTTAAATTGAGGCAGTTGAGCAGCCCGATATGGGCAATGCAGGGTACTATTCAGTGCTGGGATGTAAAGTATGTCACAATGGAAAAGAGTAATTTTCAGAGGATATTATAAACAATGACATAACATATATTGGTGTGTAGGTACAGAGGTGCTTAAAATTGTCCTCATGTTTTAAATATTCATACAGGATGTAAATATCAGAAATTATAACGTGTTTTTAATGGAGGCTCTTGTATTTGATTTCTGTATTTGATCCTGTACTCTGTTTGTGGACACCTCTCATTCTTGCAAACATCTGTGCCTGCAGTCTATGCTGATAACTGTTCTGTTACAGTAATGTTTATAAAGACTGCCACAGACTGTCATATTACTTGGATTAGCTCTTCATCCGTAATAATAGATTCCTGCTTTGATGTGATCAGTTTAATATCTGAGTCCACTAAAATCTCACAAACACAGTTATCCTTATGTATAGTTAATACTTTCACAGGCTTTTCTTATGGAGTAGAAGGAAACCTTTTCCCTGTTTCTTCCCATTTCCACAGTTGTCAGGCCTTGATCTTCTATTTGCTCAGGGTGCAACTGATTTTTCTGCATGCAGACAAGCCTCTGGAGATAGGATGTATGTACTGCATATTGTCTCTCTACAGTATCTGTATACTTGTAGGTAAAAAAGAGTTTGTAGTTTTTCAGTACACTGGAGAAAGAGGAAATCCAGAAAATCTACTCAAGATTAAAGAGAACAGAAACAAGGTATCAGTAGAGAAGAATTTTAAGCCCCATTTCTGTGGACGCTGTCACAGGCATTCTACTGCCAGGTTTCTGTGAGCAGCAATGTGTACACCTCCATTACTTATTTTTCTTTTGATCAGTTCCTGCTTTTCACAAAACAGTTTAGAAAACTCTACAGTAAGTTACACTAAGCTTCTTGGTCTGCCTTTGTCCTGTTGTGTGCTTTAATTTTTTGCTGATAAAAGTTTTATTTCAGCTACTCTTTCTTGCTTTTTTTTCTTTTTCTTTTTTTTTTTTTTAATTTTCCTTACAAGGAAATCAATATATGACTTGAGTGACTGACCAAATATTTATAACTTCAAATGAAAGCTTTTCATATCTTTTGCAAGGGCTGCACCCAGTTTTAAGTAGATAAGTAGTGCCAATTAAGTTGTTGCACTGTGTGTGAACCTGCAGCTGTTTACATAAACATGAAATCTGTGCAGGCAGGTATTGAATAGGGTCTTGTGAGGTCTGGAGGGAGAAGCAGAGTGTGTGATTCTGACAGTCTTGAAACAATTTGTGAACTAGATTCAGACTTGTTAAGTAATTTTGGCTATGGAGGGGAAAAAAAAAATCTTGATCAGCAAAATAAAGTCCTGACCTTGCTTTTAGCTGAGAGCTTGTGGTTACAGCATTCTCAGAAGCGTGTTGGATTACCAGACTTAATCCCTTGCCTTGCTTGAGAAGATTAGTACTCATGCTTCCAGTTCTCAAGAGATTTCCATTTTCCTGGCCACCACAAAATAAAGAGAGGGAAGCACTGCTTGATTTTTCCTTCTGGTATTATCCCTGCTCTGTATGATTAATTAAGCATTAATTGTGGCAGAGACAAGAACACAGCTCATTTAAATACTGCCCTCATTACCAGACTAGAGAGTCTTCTCCGTGCCCTCTTTTTCCCTCATCTGTCTCAGATGCTGTCTGATCAGGAGGACAGCAATGGCTACAGAAAGAAATAAAAGTACAACAGCATGTCCTTAACACATGGTGAGGGTTTGTAGATAACATGATACTGAGATCCAGATTTTTCCCAGCATGATATCAAGTGGGATTGCCTTTCCTTTGCATAAAGTCATGGTAACAGAAAAGACTTCCAGTCTCTATCTCAATTTTTTTCCTTTTTTTTTTCCACTCTGTAATCTTAAGACTAACTGGGTTGGTTAAAGTGTTGTACTGAAGATGTGTTTGTGAGAGGTGAGTTTTGATATATATTTGTCAAATCAAAATTCTAAATATTGGTATTCAACAGTGACATCTGAACTCCATCTTCTTACCTTGTAGAAAATTGTTTTAGCAATTTTCTTTCAAAATTGACATCCACCTGGCACTGATACTGATTATCCTTTTCATTCAGACTGCTACGAATGCTAGATAATAATTTTTAAAAAGACTAGATCAAAATTAATGAAGTAGATTAACATTTAGCTGAGGAGTTGCACAGAATTTGAGGGCATTAAGACACACAATCAAAAAGTGCCTTAGGTGAATGAAATGAAATTTAAAGTTGAAGTCTTAGAGTCAGGTTGAGATCTTGAAAATCCCAGCTCGCTTGTTCCTTGAGAATCAACTATGAATTAGGTACAGATTAATGATTGAATGCGTTTGAGAGCTATTGAGTTCAATCAACAGTTTTCTCTGTAATGTGGTGTTGAGTGTGGAAAGTGTAACTACAGGAGAAAAAGATAACTTCTTCCTCAGCGTGCTTGTTCTCTGTTCAAATTCAGTCTTTATCCTTCAGAAGAGACAATATGAATATATGGGAATTATGCTGGTTTCATCCCTTAAAAAGGAAATCTGGGGGTGCTACGTACTAGGTGCTGCAGTGGTCTCTTTACTGTGTATAACTTAGGCAGTGAAAACCAGGATAAACATGCATGTGCAGCTTTATTCTTGGAAGGCTTTGCACTTGACAGCATTCTCAGGGTGTGGGCAGCTTGCAGTTAACAATTTAATTTCAGAGTAATGTGATTTCTATCAAACGCAAACTTTTCCAGAAGTTACTTTATTACTAATGGTAAACATGGGTTGTGAAGGTTGAGTGACTGACATTGCTGGGAGAGCTTGCAGGGTAATGATTGGAGACATGCTTCTCTCTTGCCAACTGAAATCGTGAAAATGATTTTGACAGTCTGAAACTGAATGCCATTTTTCACAAAGATGCTTTGAGAACTCAGTCACATCCTGAGAATGACTCGGCAAAGACTGTATAACGCAGACGGCAGAAGCAATCACAAGTATTCCAAAGCAGAGACATCATTATTGCTGTTACCACTGCTATTGTGAAGCAGTAATGTAAGTAATGTAATGTAAGCAACATTTCTTCAGTTTATGTAGATTAAAGGGCTTTCAAGTGAGGAATTGGGACCATTTAGTCTCAACATAAAATCAGATGGAACAGATTTTGATACTAAACAAAGGACAGAAGGTAGGATTTGAGATGCTCAGTGAGTTCATGCTACAGAAATCACAGAATCACAGAATTGTAGGGGTTGGAAGGGACCTCCAGAGATCATCGAGTCCAACCCCCCTGCCAAAGCAGGTTCCCCACAGCAGGTCGCACAGGTAGGCATCCAGGCGAGACTTGAACATCTCCAGAGAAGGAGACTCCACCACCTCCCTGGGCAGCCTGTTCCAGTGCTCCGTCACCTCACTGTAAAGAAGTTCTTGCGCATGTTTGTGCGGAACTTCCTATGCTGCAGTTTCCGGCCGTTTCCCCTTGTCCTGTCTCCACTCACCACTCTGCCCCCCACACCTTAGATATTTATAGACCTGGATCAGGTCCCCTCTCAGTCTTCTTTTCTCAAGACTGAACAGACCCATTTCACTCAGCCTTTCCTCATAGGAGAGATGCTCCAGGCCCTTCACCATCTTTGTGGCCCTCCGCTGGACTCTTTCCAAGAGATCCCTGTCTTTTTTGTACTGGAGCCCAGAACTGGACGCAGTACTCCAGATGAGGCCTTACCAGGGCAGAGTAGAGGGGGAGGATCACCTCCCTCGACCTGCTGGCCACGCTCTTTTTGATGCACCCCAGAATGCCATTGGCTCTCTTGGCCCCAAGGGCACACTGCTGGCTCATGGCCAACCTGTTGTCCACCAGGACACCCAGGTCCCTCTATGCTGAGCTTCTCTCCAGCAGGTCACCCCCCAACCTGTGCCGGTGCATGCAATTATTCCTCCCCAGAATAAACTCATGAAAGTATTAAAATGATTATTCAGTTTTGTATATAAAAAATTATATATGTAAGATTTGTGTCCCTGGCTGTTAAACTTGGAGAGAATAATCTGCTCATCCTAGTTGAAAAGAGATGGCAAATGAAAGTGACTAGAGAGGTATGTGGTGGCATGCAGCTTTTTTAGAAGGTCTCAATAACTGATTATGCAGTGTGCGTGTGCATGGTGTAATTTGGACCTGTTCAATGCACAGAAATTTTCTGTGGACAGAAAATACCATGGATTATCACTGGGGGGATGTTGAAGTTTAACTCAGCAGAGGCTGCTAAACACCAGTGACCGTTCGTTCACCCCCCTTGCACGTAATATGATGGGGAGAAAATGGAAAAGTTCAAGAACCGATGGGTGGAGAGGACAAGGACAAAGAAAAGGA
The DNA here is from genome assembly GCF_019238085.1 of Lagopus leucura. Lineage (NCBI taxonomy): Eukaryota > Metazoa > Chordata > Aves > Galliformes > Phasianidae > Lagopus > Lagopus leucura. The sequence continues at coordinate 13,621,611 of NW_024962252.1, forward strand.
AGAAGAAAAAAAAAAAAAAAAAGAATAAGCAGAAGCAGTTTCTCACTACCTACTGACTAATGCATAACTGAACTAGTCCCTGAGCAGTAGCACCCCTCATCTTGGCCAGCTCCCCCAGTTTTATTGTTCAGCGTCTCACCATATGTTATGGAATATTCCTTAGACTCATATGGGTCAGCTGTCCAAGTTCTGTCCCATCCCAGCTCCCTGTGCACCTTCAGTCCCCTCACTGTGGGCAGCACCAGAAGCTGAAACATCATCAGCTCTGTTGCAGCACTGCTCTACAACAACTGAAACATCTCTGCGTTGTCAACGTTATTCCCATCCTAAATCCAAAACGTGGCACCACGCCAGCCACTGTGAAGAAAATCAACTGCATTCCAGCCAAAACCAGGACAGGGGAATAATAGAAACTAAGTAAAAATATGGCAGAGCACTCAGTTGTAATTAAAACGACAACTACCAAAACAAATAAACAAGCCCCTTCCCCCCTCGTTTTATGAAGCATCTACTAGCAGAAAGTCCCTTACATCAGTTTGCAGAGTTAGAGAGTTATTGGAGCTCATTAGAACCTACTGTAAAGAACTGGCTGGCTACTTTTCACATGAAATGTGATTCTGACCAGTTGAAAGTTGATTTATTGTGAAATAGTTTTCTTGTGAGCCCCTGAGCTGTAGAATACTGCCTTCTGAGAGTACTGCTTTCTGGAGAATAGTGGCTTTCTGACCGCATTTTCTTTGGGAAGAAAAACAATTACATGAGAACAGCAATGTGGACTTACTTGTTTACTAGTTAATCCTGATAAAAATGGTTCAGTTAAGAAATAGATAAGCATTTTTTCCCCTTTATTGTTGTATTACCTTTACAAGCTATCCATAAAAGCTAAAATTAAACAGATGTAAATCAGAGTGCAGCTTGAAGTGGCCATTCATGAAGATCTGAATGGTAGGCTCTGTGATATCACTACGGCCGTTCTTTGTGCAGCTGCATTTCTAGGTGCTTCTTGATCAGTGCTTTCAGAAGTTTTTTTAAACATGGATTGCAATTTTATTTATTGTGTTACAGTCTTTCTTATTCTTTTTTTCTTAAAGATGGAACATGGAACACGGAACCTCAGAAGACAGTTAAACTGGGGGTTCTGCCTGTTAGAAGTCTGCTTGTGATGGAAGATACCATTTGGGCTGCATGTGGTGGACAAATTTTTATAATCAGCATAGTGACTCATTTTATAGAGGTAATGTGTTTAAAATTAATAATTATTCACATACTACACTATGCTGCAAGGTAAAAGTGATAAAATCTAGACATTAAAATCTCTTCTTAGAGGCTTCATGATTTAGGAAGGCTTTCATGAACTGTGGTTTCAGTTCTGTTAAATCCCAGTCTCTGCAGTCTGAAACTTTACTGGAATGTTCTCTGCTGTTGTCTGATTACATGCAGATTTGCTTCTGTTTCCCTGCCATGTTTCCATAAAGTACTTGTAGGATATTTGGGGGGTTTGCTTAAAAATTAGATTTGAATAGAGGGAAGGGCAGCAAAGAAACAAGATGTAGGAATTACCTGTTAACTACAGAAAACTTAAATTGAAAGAGACTGTCTCTGCATAGTGAAATGTGACTTCTAATTTCTAATATAATTTGTATCAGTTTTGGTTCTCAGTGGCCTACAGAAATGTTCTTCATGTAGAAGAGCAGAAAAATGTTAAGGATTCCGACTCTGCTTACAACCATGTTTTCCAAAAAGTGTAAGACCTCAATTTCCATTAAAACTGCAGTATAACATCAACAGAACATCTTAGTGGCCTAAAGTTTATTTTACAAAATATGAGGAATTAACACCTCTCCTTCAATCTGTGATAGAATTACAGTGAGTGCCACGATGTTTACAGCCACAAAATTCTTTCAAACGGGAATCTGCGTGAGATCACGGCCTCCTTCATTGTGTGCTTTGTTTTGTTTCATTGATGATCATGTTTTCTCCCACCAATTGTCTGTTTAGTACAATTGATTCTGTGAGTCACTGTCATGGGTTTGAAGGGAAATAGTGAATGTTCTAATTTCTTCTTGTTTTTTTTTTTTTGTTTTGTTTTGTTTTTTGTTTTTTGTATCTGAGCTTTCTGGATTACTTGCTTCATCTAAGTAAATGTTTGAACCTTATGTTTTCTTCCTTTGTATTTTCTCCAATGCTTATATTGTTTCTAGCTTGGGTATTACAATAAGGGAAAGATTTTGAGCGGGATTTGGATAGGTACTTGTGATGGATTTCCAGCTACCTTAACTGGGGGTTAACTGGGAGTGGATTAGCCTCTTGGACACTTAGAATTACTGTCCTAAACAGTTCTGTGATGGTTCCTTTAACCAGGCTGGATGTGGCTCTTGGCAGCCTGGTCTAGTGGTTGGCAACCTTCCACATAGCAGGGGGATTGAAACTAGATGATCACTGTGGTCCTTTTCAGCCCAGGCCATTCTGTGATTCTATGACTCTCATTGATTCCTACTGAAAAATACATAGCAACAGTAGTAGAGCACAATCAGATCATTCCTGAATTTGGCTATATAAGGCCAAATCACTGTAAATAAGTTTGGTAGTTCTCAACTAATTCAATAATAAAATTCTTCATAGATGTTTTTGGATAAAGTTTGGATTATGCTATGCAGTTTTGGCACAGCAGAACAAAAGCAGGAGACAGACTTTGAGGACTAAAGAATATATAAAGCTTAATGAAATAGTGAATTATAGTAGAGAAATAGTGAATTATAGTAGAGAAAGCAGAAGTTCAGAGAGGTAAAATAAATATTCTGTCACTCTCTCTCAGACCTAGTAATTTCATTTTTCAGATCGTAGGAGGTTTCTTTCCATTTCCAAAGTGCTTTTTAAACCAATCCACCCATTGTTTATAGAGATCAGATGCACTTACTTTTATAGCTATATATAGTTATATTTGAAATAGTGCAAAAATGGTTTGTCTGAGTTGAATAATGCTTTTCATAACATAGTTTTAATTAAGAATGTGATTAATTTTTCCATGATGGGCTGACATTCATGCTTATTTCAGACAAATAGCTATGCTATAACATATGGTCTTCCTCATAGACCTGCAAATAAGTGATAAATTTCTGTTGCCTCTTTACTGATTCTAAGATACAGGTACCAATCTTGTTTTCATCATCTCACCAGACTAAACAGCTCACTAACCTAAAGGTCTGGAGAACGAGTCTTCTGAGGACTGGCTGAGGGAACTGGGATTGTTTAGTCTGAAGAAAACTCAGGGAGACCTCATCGATCTCAACAAACTCTCTGAAAAGAGATTTGGTGAGCTGGGGGTCAGCCTCTTCTCCCACATAACTAGTGAGAGGGCTAGAAGGAATGGCCTCAAGTTGTGCCAGTGGAGGTTCAGGTTGGATATTAGGAAAAATTTCTTCCTGAGAAGAGTGGTCAGACACTGGGGCAGGCTGTTCAGGGAGGTGGTTGAGTCACTGTCCCTAGAGCCAGTTCAAGAAGTGCGTAGGTGTTGTATTAGGGGACATGGTTTATGAGGCAGTGTTGGTGGTAGGTGGATGTTTGGACTGGATGGTGTTGGTGGTCTTATGCAACCTTGGTGATTCTGTGACTCCATGAAATTTAGACTCTGCTTCAAAGGTGCATATTTTACTGTCATGAGAACCAAAATATATTTGAGATACGTCTTTCTTACCATGCAGAGTGTAAGTTTTCCTGTTGGGAGATAAATAGCAGCAAATAAATGTTTATTCTCCCTCTGTCCTCTCCTGTTAACAGGTAAGTAATTTTAACACTTAGTAGTAAAGATTTGGTTTCATAATTTCTGCATATTAATCATCTCTTCAACTCTTAGTCTTTCCTTTATGCAACTCTTTTTTTTTTGTTTGTTTTGTTTTGTTTTGTTTTGTTTTGTTTTTTCTTGGTCTTGGATAAAACAATTCACAGAATCACAGAATGGCCAGGGTTGGAAGGGACCTCAAGGATCATGAATCTCCAACCCCCCTGCCACATGCAGGGCCACCAACCTCCCCATTTAATACCAGACCAGGCTGCCCAGGGCCCCATCCAATCTGGCCTTGAACACCTCCAGGGATGGGGCATCCACAACCTCTCTGGGCAGCCTGTTCCAGCACCTCACCACTCTCTCTATAAAGAACTTCCCCCTGATATCCAACCTAAATCTTCCCTCCTTCAACTTAAAAGTCATTTCCCCTTGTCCTACTGTTATCTACTCTTTCAAAGAGTTGATTCCCCTCCTGTTTGTAGGCTCCTTTAGGTACTGAAAGGCTGCAATGAGGTCACCCTCATTTCTGGAAACAGTTTTGTCATCAATGCCTCAAGCCCCTTGGGATGGGACATGTGTGAAATGCAACAACTGTTGTTAAATATTAATTGCATTTTCTGATACTCTTTCTAAGAAGAAGAAACTTGTCCTTAGTCTTGATCCTAGATCTGTGAGCTTTCGAGTATTAACCTTGATCCTGGAGTATTCTCTGTGCTTGTAGACCCTTAGGCTCTGCAAAGGCAGGCTGTGCTTGTTTAAAAACAACTGTGAAAAGAGCCAGAGAATTTAGTAAAGTCACCAATTGAATGTTATTACATCTTGTTTTGGTTTGTCTTGTTTTTAAATAATTGGCTAACCATACATGAGCAATTCTTGTTTTAATAATGGATGTAGAATAAGCTGAAATGTTCAGCTGGATAAACCGAACAAGTGAAAATCCTATACCTGAGTGTATTTTGCCCAAGTATTGCACTTTTTTAAAAGTAGTGAGTAATTTGTTTTACCTTGTGAGTGATGATGCTCATTATGCATCTCTCATTAAGCTTGAAAAACTGCAGTTGAGTTCTTGGCACAGCTGTTTGGTATGAGTGGGCAACCCTTCAAAAGAAAGATTTCAGCAATGCCACACGCTGTTGAAACAATAGTTAGTTATGTGTAACTCTACTGCAAGACAGACTCGCTGTGGCATCCAGAAAGTGTTCTGCCTCTGTGATGTTGCCATAGAATTAGAACAAGACTGTCTGAGAAAAACAAAAACAAACAAGAAAAAGGATCTGAATAGAAGGCAGAAAGGAATGAAGTTATGAAGAGTAAAATGGAATGAAGCTCAATTCCTTTATTTAAAAAGAGAATAAGCCATTTTTGTCCTTTAATAATTGTATTTCATGAGAAGAAAAAAATCTTGGAAAAAAAATTGTGTTTCACATAAATGTGTAATTGAAACAGATGTCAAAGCCTCGATACAAAAACATAAGCAATTGCAAAAGAATGTTCAGGTTTGGGTATGTTCCTGTTCCATCTTTGAAAGTGAAGAATAGTTCTTTTTGTAGGCTTTTTGTGGTGCTGACAGTATTACAGTTTTTCTTGAAACATTTCAACAAGCAGCTGTACCAACTGCAGGATAGACAAAGTGGGAGTATAACAAGTTAGCTGGCAAAAATGGAATGTGACAAAAATGCCTGTGGAAGTTGTTTACAGTTGCACTCACACAATTGTTGTCTGTGGTCAGAAAACCAGAGAAAATTAATTTTTTATGATCAGCTTCATTTTTCTCTTACTCCAAACAGTGTGGATTGCTAGCAGGATTCACTTCAGTGGCCTGAGAAGTTTTTATAACTGAACGTTAAAAGAAAAATGTAAACAATTTTTTGAAGTAATTTCCCTTATTTGTAAGAAGCCAATTTTGTGGTGGAAAGTAGTAGTTTATGAATTATTATCCGTTGTGAATTTGCTTTTCATACTTTATTACTTAAGGACCTCTAAGTAAGGTATCAGAAGTTATATTTTGTGAAAGCTTTGAGTTCTATTCTTATTTATGATCTTCATCTATTCATTGAATTTAGTTGAAGAAATTGAACTGCATAACGCAAATATGCTCAAAATATACTTGTGTTAGGCTAAGAGCTTATCCTTAGAATTGTGTTATTTAAACTGGGATGCAAAGTAACTAAAATGTAGCTCTTAATTCTAATGCATAGAAAATCTAAGAGTGCTTTTACAGTGAGGGATGAGGTACTCTTGCATTTTATCTATGAATATAGTTAAGAGTATATAATAAGAACTGTGAATATTACTGCAGATATTTACTTCCTATATCCCTCTGGGAGGGGTTTGTATTCAAAGAACAGTTTGCCATTTATTTAGCTGGGGAAATGTTATGTTTATCAGATTAGCCCTCTGCATTTGATAATAGCTGGCACAACATTAAAAGGCTGTGTTTAACTTCATAGGCTGCTTACTTAGAAGAAAAAATGAAACCAAAATATTGCTACTTCCTCTTAATGATTAGAGACCTTTACTGCAATTTTATTTCACATGTTAACAGAAATATGTAGAGAAGTTTCAGCCTTCCTAAAGCTATTTAGAAGTTGTAACTATGAAGACATTAGATCAAGGAAGAAAATTCAGGCACTAGATCTGAAAGTCTGGCATAGTTATTTGTCATCAGAAGGAGCATTTTGACTTTTTGTTTTAGCTTCAGCTAGGTTGGAATTTCTTTCTTTAGTGTCTGGGATGGTGCAAAGGGCCCAAGGAGCTGGGATGGAACAGGATTAAGACAGTTAGCTTAAGCTGGCCAAAGGGATAATCCATCCCATGTGACATCATGCAGAAAGAGTTTTGAAAGCGTTCAGAGTTCATCTCTCCTTTCCTCTGCTTGGGGTTCTGGCTGGACATCAGTCGGAGGTGGTGAGCAATTGCTTGTGCATCACCTTATTGTATGCATTCATATATATCTGTTTAAAAAAAAAAGGGAGCATAGAAAATAACAAATCTTATGAAGCAGTCAGGACATATCCTGAGCAAAGCAAAGAAAATGAGCTTTGTTGTTGGCATGGAGGACATAGACACAGTGCCTGTACTGAGAAGCTGATAATGAAGGTTGAATGATGTAACATTTCCTCCAAGATTATTTGTTTTTCTTACAGAACCATTTTGAGGCACATCAAGAGGAAGGTATGGTAATCTCTCACATGGCTGTTGCTGGAGTGGGAGTCTGGATTGCTTTCACATCTGGATCTACGCTTCGTTTGTTCCACACTGAGACACTGAAACACCTCCAGGATGTTAACATTGCCACGCCTGTTCACAATATGTTGCCAGGTAGCTGAATCACACCATATGACAAAAAAAAACCAACTGTTTTGTTTTGTCTCTATCACTGTTATTTTCCAGATTGTAGATAAGGCCAGAATCAGAACATCTGTTTCAGTCTTTGATAGCTATCGCGTGACTGTTTACTTTAGTAAATCACAGTCCTTTGTCTGCCCAAAAGAAAGACATGTGCAATGAACTTGTTGAGTGTCAGTTCTCCTCAGTGGTTTTAAATTTACATTATATAGATAAGCAGGTGGATTCCTTTTTTTTTTTTTTTTTTTGACTATAAAACAGGAGAGTGATTCAGTCTATCATGAAAATGTGTTTCCTTTGCAAATTTTAGTGTTTTCTTCTGGAAGTTGGTATTGAAGTACGTGATGGAGTCAGTCAGCCTAGGATCTGAACCACCCAACAAAGCACTTGCTTAGTGTCAGTTGCTTATAGTGAAGTCAGTGGAACTGCTCGCATCTCCGTTTAGGAGTGTGTTGTGTTCAGTGTTCTCTTATTTAGATCTTTAGTTTGTTGAATTAAAAACATTTGTATTATAAGCAAAGATAGAACCTCTGGTTGTTAGGGTGATATTTAACAAACCTTTAAGTGTTTTAAGACAGAAACTGTTGAACCATACTAAGATCATCAGTGTCACAGACAGCTGTTCTGGTCTCTATCAGATTTACAAGTGAGTGACTCTGGTAGTTAGACACATACCTAATAGAGACAAACTTATTTCTGGCACCTTTTTTCAAATGCCATGCACAGATGTTATTACAGACTGATGTAGGCCAATATGACTCTTAGACCTATGCAGTACTAATGGACAAAGGTTTGGGGATGTCTTTCCCCTATGCTGTAATGAGCACATGTGCATCAGGTAAGAGAAATGAGAGTGACCATGTTAGCCTTGCAGTAAAAATCTGTTTTAAATCGTGTCCATCTATAGTGTTCTAGGTAGGATGTTTTTAACACGTTGTTTGATTGTAGCACTGTTACAAACCAGCAGCAAATGTCTTGTCTTTAAATAGATTGTATGCTTTAATTAATTGTGGTTATGAAAAGAAATCAAGACCAGTTTTTAAAAAGATTAACTTTCAAAATGTTCTACTGTCTGTGGGGGAAGGGGGAGGAAGTAGAGCCTCCCTTACACACATTTTATGCTTAATTTCAAACAAATTTAGCTTTGGTATTCATAGCCCTGGTAATAAAACTGATGATGTAACACATGATTATTTTTTTTCTGTAGAACAGTTTTAGCTAATTATATCTCCTTGGTGTCACTCTTACCCATTTTAATCTCTTTTTTTTTTTTCCCTCTGTCTTTTCCCAAAATGCACTTCAGTGAATGGAAATGGAAATTTATTTTAGAAGTAGAACAGCACTTTTTGTTACAGCAAATGTTCCAAGGGAGGAATCCATTCTAAAAATGAAATGAATTTCAATTATTTAGCAGCAGCTCTTGGGCATGCTTATGTTATCCCAATAATGCTACACCAGCAAAGGCTAAAAGACAGAGTAGTAGGAGGTTTACATAATAAGCAACACTAAGAGCTTTTGGAACAAAAAAATAAATAAAACTGTGTAGTATACACTCAGATTAAAAAGGAACAAAAATCTGACACAGGAGGAAGAATGAAGTGGCTTCGTAGTTACAAAATGCACATGTTTTTTACATTTTCTGTGGATTTTAATGAACTGATTACTGTTTAGAAGTGTGATGTGCAACAGGACATCTTTTACTTTTTAAAAGAAACAACTCTTAGCTTTCTGAAATCTAGTGGGAGTTCTTTAATATGCAAAAAGAGCACGTAAGTAAAAATTCAGCTTGTATTGAAATGAGGCAGAAGAAATTGATGTAAAAATATTGCTAAGGATCTTAGGAGGAGAGATTAAAAAGAAGAGTGCATGATTATCATTATATAACTTCTTGAAGCTGGACTCCTTTTGCCAAGTTCTTACTAGGAGCAGCGATGCGTGATATTGGCCTAATAGGCTGCATGGAGAGGTCATCTGCATCTTCACTTAATGCAGTGGACATAACTTGTTTACATAATGAAATAATCATTATTTTGTAGGTATACAGTAGAAGTAAAAGACAAATTTGCTGTTACTGTGTCAGAAAGGCTACTTGAATTACAAAGCTATATTTAGAGGGTACTTGTAGTAATCAATTAAGACAGAGAGGAAGTTTTCATACCCTTGGTAATCAGTTCTCATGATGTTAGATTTTTTCCATTTCGGGGAGAAGACAGCTTTTAATATCACTGCTTACTTTCTTTTTCCTAAAGGATGTGCCTCCTTTACTTTGAGAAAGATAACTCAGCAGCCCACCGAGTAGGAGAGAATCAAAGAATAATGAAATATAAAGGAACTGGCACAGGAAATTACTGTCATTATGATTCAGTGGAATTTAATAATGTAAAAAAGGAGACAGAACCATGGACCACAAGCCAAAAGTATATATATATATTTTTAAATCATGATTGATTTGTGGAAATGTTTTATATACTGTGTTCACAGAGGTCTGGCTAAGGAAAGAGCTTGACTGAAAAAGTGCCATCTAGATATAGGTCATATTTTGGTTATTTTCATGTCGAATATGTCAGCTAAATGGCATAAAAAGACCAATTAATCTGCTGAGACATCTGAGTGGGTTCTGAATAACTACTGTATCCTAAAACACCCTCTATCAACTGCGTCCCTGCAAGCTGTCGTTCAGCTGTGCTCAGTCACTAGGTAGTCCACATACAAGGGATGTAACTAATACTCTTAGTGACTCTGTTCTGTGCTCAAGCTGATGATTTTCTGGAGTTGTGGGAAGTTTGTACGTAGGGACACAGGTCTGAAAAATAAACGTGAGCTTACTTTCCATAGCATTTCTGTTCCATGTATGCTCTAATGGCACACATGTGTTTCCTGGACACAGATGGGACAGGCAAAGAAAAATGGTATCATTTTCTTTCTGCAGAAAACAAACTATACATTGAGACTTAGTTTCCTTTTGTTCCCACCTCACCAGATGCCACAGCATAAAATGTAGTTGCTTTATGATTTTGCTGCTGAGAAATGATTAAAAGATGCATGAAAATATGAGGTCAGCCCATTTGATTTGCTTTTTTAGACAGTTTTTTATATAGCAGGAAGAGCAAGGTCATGTAAGAGGATATGCACCGGTATGTCCTTGCACGTAGCTAGGGAGCACATGGTTGAGTCTGAGTCAGAAGATGAGACCTGAGAAAGGCTGAACACAAAGCAGAAATATATTAAAACTATTTGTCCTTGTGTAAGCCTAATTGATGACTTCAGTTCTTGGTAGACTCAAGATCTTGGTAAGATTATTTCATGACTTTGACAATTCCATCATTGCACTGGAACAGTGTGATCTAGCAGCTTTCCTATTTAAAGTAATTTTTGTTTGTTTTTGGGATTTGTTTTTCTGACTTACCCCTGTTAGCTCGTTGATTTCTGTGCTTACTGCTCAACAAGTTGTAGAGAACTGGTTTTACTTTTTTCTCTTGATCTGAAATCTGTACAAATACAAAGTCAAGGAATAACAAATAAAAGCAGGAGTTCAAACCTTGGGTAGCAGAGAAATAAGTATTTAAAATTACTATTTATTTGAATGGTATTTTCTCTTTTTTTTTTTTTTTTTTTTTTTTATAGTTATTATATGCTATTTCAAAGTATTTTTTCAAATGCAGATGTTTCCTGCTTTTCAAAGATTTCAAAGCAAACATCGTTCCTTTTGACCTCACTGTAGATGTTTCATGCTTAAGGCTGTGTTCCATGTTTAAGATTCTAAGATGCTGGCTGGTAATTTGCTGTTCTCGCCTACAGAAACAGTGAGGAGCATTACTGGTTTTCACTGGGAACAATTAGTAGTTGTACGTAGTTTCAGGGTTGGTGTATAGAGTCATGCATATTATTTTTACATTTTAAACAGTTGAAAAGATATTAAAGATCTATTGTTAGAAATGTGAGCATCTTCTTCAAAGGCTTTGACAGGCAGAAGTAAAACTGATGTGTTTCACAGTTAAAAAAACTTGAAAATTGCACTTTAATATTTCTCTTTGCACTTCGTAAAACAACTGTAAGTGAAATGGAGTGAGATTAGGCCAACCTGCAGTTTACCTTGTGTTTGCTGTGACACAGGTTGTGGGAGATCTTAAATATCGTGTGTATGTAGCCTGAGCAGATCTGAACTCTAAATCACAAAGTTCAAATCTTGATTTTTGACGACTCCAATATGCAGAGGTTGTTGAACATCCACATTTGAACTTGTTTTGACCTGTTATAAAGGTAAATGTAAAATCTGTATTAGCAAATGATTGAGGAAGACAAATGGTTGTCACATGTTGTATGTACGGCTTTGAAAACAGCACAAGCAGACTTTTATTGTGCATTACTGTTTTTCTTTCAAGGCTGCCACATGTCATCACTGTGGGTTTTGATGTGTTTTTGGACAGTGTGTGGTCGCTTGACTGCTCTCTCTCCAGAAGTAGAAATCTGTGCCTCCCCAGAGGACTGTCCATCTAACTAACCAGTGTTGAAGGAGTGTTCTTGTGTGCTTTGCTTTGGAAACTAAATTAATCTCATAAAATAAATAAATAAAGGTTAATAATTTGTCTAAGGGCATAAACCATGTATGCTTATCTACCTGAAGAGGGATAGTGCCATCATACAAAAAGGAATAATGACAGTTTATGGAAAAACCATAGGTGGCTCTCTTCTAGTCTGTTATTAGTAAGCAAAAATTAAATTAATTTCCCTCATGCTGATTATTCCTTATGTGGCCATGACAGTAATTGGTGAGCGATCTCCCTGTCCTTACCTCAGCCCACAAGCATTTTTCATCACATTTTCTCTCTGTTCTTTTGAGGAGTTGGAGTGGTATGGTAGAGCTTAGCTACTGCGTGTGAAACCACCACACTCACTGAAGGCCTCCATGAGTAGATGGAAGCTCTAAAACTTTTTCATGCTAATTGCAACTATTGACTGTGACCTCATTGCCTTTAAGGTATTTTAGAATGTGTTTTAGGGTAGTCAAAGCTGAGAATCCAGATCTGGCCCTGCAGGTAATATGTGTCTTTTACAATAAACCATTACTGGATAAATGTTTTGGTTTTGTAGAGTTCTGTGAAGAAAGACTTGGACTGCAGTCCACCTGCTGCTTTCCAGTTGAGTGCTTTAACCTTCAGGCTTCAGTCAAACTGCTTCTTCCCTGCTTTCCAACTGGGTCTGTGATTCATGCATTCTTAGCTGTAAGTTGGCCCAGCTTCAAAGGAAGAGATGGAAAATTCATTCATTTGTGATGTACCGTAATTAAGATATTTTTTCAAGGTGTGGAACATGTAGGTTCATCTAAGTTATATCAGAAGTGGAATCCACATTCCCTACTTACTGGTGAAGTGATTAACAACTTGAGGGCTATGATAAAGATGGGAATGACTGCTCTCTTATCATGTAAAGTTAATTGTAAATCCAAGAACATGTAAGCTGTGAACCTGGGTGACTTCACCACAGTTTAAATGCTTCCAAATGGAATCATGGCAGAAGTTTGGGCAGGAATTATTTTTGTCATTTTCCATTCCTGCAACCTGTCAAGGGCATTTTGAAAGTAAGTCCAACTACCCAGAATTAAATATTTATCAAGCACTGTAAGCAGAAATGACTATTTTCCTAAGAAAAACAAAAATCTTGTCAGTAGAAGAGATTTGTATGAGGTCAGAGACTAGACTTCTGAGTTCATTTTGTCTGTCTTCTTGAAACAAGGCAAATTACATCTGGTTGCTTAAGAACTTGTCCAAGTTTGAGTATGTTCAGTTGCAGAGATACTCTGCTACCTCTCTGAGCAACTAGTGGTTGGCTGTCTTCATGGTGAAGAAGGTTTTTCTTACATTTAAAGCAAATTTGTCATGTTCCAAATTTGACCTGTGGTGTATTATCCTGTCACTGAGCACATCTGAGTAAAGTCTCTTCTGTGTACATTAAGTGCAGACAACTTGTATTTTTCAGTCTCTCTTTGTGCATTATTTACCCCAGTGTCTTGTTCATCTTAATAGGCTTTCACTGGGATTTATCCCAGTATGCCAATGTCATTGTTGTACAGGGGAACCCCAGTGTGGATGTGATACTGTGGACAATGTGGACTGCTTATACTATTTCACAAAAATAAAACCATGAGAAAAAATTAATCATGAACAAGTTTGAGTCTCAAGTATAGTGTGTTGTCGTAATATGTTATTGAGCACTGGGAAGTGGGATGCCTTTCAGTTTTATTATTAAGAGCATACACGGTCAAATTTGTAAAAGCATATTTGTAAAGGTAATGTGTGTCTATGTTTAGATACTGTGGTTCAGAGATGTAGGGCAGATAATGCAAGTTCAGCTGTATTTAAATTGTGACGTATGTAAAGTTTAATACAATCCCGCAGTGCATTTGCCTTTCTGATGAGTGCTTTGCTGAATGCAGCTGTACAGCTGATTGTGTGTTTGAGGTTACTTTGACCTTGGCAAAGATCATTACATAAATAATACAGCACTTCCTGCACTTCACAGGGCAGCAGCGTGTTTCTGTGACCAGTCTGCTGGTGTGCCATGGCTTATTACTGGTTGGAACAAATCTGGGGATAATAGTAGCATTGCCAGTGCCACGCTTGCAGGGAATTCCCAAAGTAACTGGTGAGTGACATTTCTCAAATGGATTTGGTAGGATGTCGTTATGCTGCAGATTTTTTTGCTGTCAGTAGTTCAAATGATTCTGCCAAACTGTGTGTGTTGTGGAAGTACTCATCAGGGCTTTGTGATGAAATTCTATCTGTTCTTCTTCTTTATCATTAAAATATTTTCACATGCCTATCTGGATTTGTCTCAGTTGTTTGAGTCAGGACAGCAATTTTCTTTATGGAATAAGAACATGGTAGGCATTAATCCTATCAGAGTACAGTAAAAAAAAAATACAAGAATGAGAAGAGAGAGCATTGCAAAGAATCTTTCTTCCATACTTGGAGAAGGTTGATGCATTAGGTTTAGAGACATGGGTACTGACAATGCAGTACATTCTCTGACTGGTTATTTGGCACACTGTTTTTGTGACCTCTCTTACCAAAACTAGAGACTTGGAACATATGAGAACACACACACACACACACACACACACACACACACATATATATATATATATATAAAAAATTTTTTTTTTTTACAACCACCAGTATTTTTGCATTTTGGTGCATTCGTAAGTTAGTTTCATATTGCCTTGTTTGAAACGTAGGAATGCTGCTGACATTTTGTAAATGTTTAAGCTGCTAGCAGAAGTGAGATTTTTTTTTTTTTAAATGTATGTAATTTCAATTAAGTACTACTTTGCCATGCTACAGTTCAGTTTCACAATTTTACTACAGCTGCGGAGAAAAGCTGTCATATTCTATGAGGCAAGTTATTTGTAACCTCCTTCAGGGATAAAAAAAAAAAAGTATATGTAACTTTTCAGAATGAAAATGAATTGTGTTCAGCAACATATGCAGCAATTATCAGGGAATCACTGAATGGTTTGGGTTGGAAGGGACCTTTAAGATCTTCTAGTTCCAATTCCTTGCTATAGGCAGGGACACCTCCTTCTAGACCAGGTTGCTCACAGCCCCATCCAGCCTGGCCTTGAATGTTTCCAGGGAGGTGGCATCCACAGCCTCACTGGGCAACCTGTTCCAGTGTCTCACCACCTTCACAGTAAAGAATTTCTTCCTAATAGCTAGTGTAAATCTATCCTCTTACAGTTTAAAGCCATTTGTTCTCAGCCTGCCACTACCTGCCTTTAGAAGAAGTCCCTCCCCATAGGCCCCTACATATGACAAATGTTTCTTAGAAGTTATGGAAGCAATAGTAGGTAAAAATAAATGCAATACAAGTATTTAGAATTTGAACAAAAAAAAAAAAAAAAAAAAGTTGCACTTTTCTCACTTGTGCTTTCAGTCCTGATAATTCATCTTTATGCCATTGCACTTTCTGCAAAAGTAGATTTTTTTTTTTTTAATCATAACCTGGAATGTATTAGGGAGTTAGGGATGGATGGGGTGACTTGTAGAGTAGTGGTTTCTTTTCTTTGATAACCTAACTTCTTTTCATCTTATAGGTGATTTTGTATAATGCTATGCTTTTTTTTCTTGCTGTAAGAGCCCCATACACTGATGTTGCTAGAGCTTCTGCATTTGGCATTATGCAATTTGTTTCTCATATATTCTTATGATTTTCATGTGTAATTTTTCCTTGTACTACTAGCAAGTATTGCAATGAAAGAGATGTTCATATGCTTTTCTAGAATGGTACAGGGGCACGGTAGGATTAACTGAAAACCACATATTTTCTTTGTGGGTTACTGTAGAAAACTCAGAATGTTATTTTTGTGTCAATGCCAAAAAAAAGTTAGCAGAAAATGTCTGTATTCATGCTGCCTAAACACAGCACAAGTCAACTTGAATTCATTCTGTTGTGTTCCAACTGGTTTATTGACACAGTCCTAAAACATCCTTATGGCGCGATAGATAATTTTTTTTCCTACACTTTTCTTTAAATTGTTTATGTACAAGGAAATAGACAGTCTGTGGATGGACTGAATGCATATAACAGGATTTTAAGAGTTATGCATTCCTAAGCAAATTTAACAAAGTAAATATTGTGGAGTGCTGTAATTAAGATATTGTCGTCTTTTCTTTTGGCTGCAGGGAGAGGAATGGTGTCGTATCACGCGCACAATGGGCCGGTCAAGTTTCTTGTAATGGCTACATCTATAAACAAGAAAAACAAAAACAAGCTAAGGAACAGCCTGCCTCGTGGCTCAGAATCTAAAGACAAAGATCAGAGGAATGTTCTGCACAGTGACAGACCAGGCTCTTCCAATAGCAGCAACCCTGATACTTCAGTTTGGCTGGGAGGTTCAGCAGGATCCATTGCACAAAAAAGTGACTTGTCTTCATCTTCTGGATCCCTTACATCAAGTTCCCTAGAGCATAGGCCAGAGGACAGTAACATTTATGAGCTTTTGAAGGATCAAAATATCTCTTTTAAAAATAAAAGACAGAGATCCAAGAAAATGAAAGCAAGTTCAGTATTAGTCATTTCTGGTGGTCAAGGACACAGAAGAGTGAACAAGAAGACCAAGCAGCAACGACAAGATGAATTAGTGTCCTCAGTGATGGTCTGGCAAATCCCGCTATTAAATATATGAGTGATCTAAATTCAAGATACTTTCTGCTATTAAAAAGTCTGATATCTTTATACAGCAAATGCCAGCTTAGGACCCAATCCGAAAGACTTTATGACATGGGAGCAATTTCAGTAGGATTTGATCACAGAATTAAGGGATACAAAGCAGAGTCTTTACGTACGTAGAACATTCTGTGGTGTCAGGGTATTGGAAAATGTCTAGCTGTTGATGCTATCTTTGATACTTAGAACAGAAAGGATTTGTCAGACATTTTAAAAGATTTTAGGAGTTTTGTCTTATTTATATTCACATTTATAAATATCGTCATTATGTTCTATAGCACTTGGGGAAGGCAAGGAACATGTGCTGTGTCACATGCTGGTTTTTGCTTATGTAAATCAGCTGTTGTTTCCTTTTCCAAACCAACATATTGCATGGGCTGTAGATTTTAACAAATTAGCACAAAAAAATTTTTAACAATAAAAATCCTAATGTGAAAGCTAATATTAGTAATTACTGTAACAGTTGGTAAGATCATTCCGTAAGCCAGAGTTTGCTCTGAACAAACACAGTTATATTAATTGAAACTTTTTTTTTTCAACATAGACAATAGATTTTTTCTTTGTATTCTTAATGCTCAGTATTATGAAAAAAGTTGCAGTATAAAAAGTCCATTAATTTTCTTGGTAGGTATAATGTGTCTGTTATTCATCTATGTCATACAGAGAAAGTTGTAAGGATATCGTGGCACACATAATAGAAAGTACAGATAAAGAACAGCTGTGCATTGTAGTGCTGGTAATGCGTTCCCCTCCTGGCAATTTTGTGTCAAAGGTAGATATGGACTGTGCCATTATTAACGAGGTATGCATATCTCAGATGTAAATACTGAGCTCAGAAATATACGGAAATAATCTGTGGGAGGTGCAAGTAATTGTTGTGGATATTCGTCCTACATCAGTGGATCTGTGCTATGTCCTCAGGCAAATACCTATCAGATAATGTCAGTCCACAAGTGCAGACAGCAGGGTTATGGTCCAATCTGCTCACCCAGAGATTCAGCCAAGCGTGGTCTGATAAATAGATATTGTAAAACTAGGGTGCACAATTTCTTTGCATTTATTCACTGAGTGGGACAAGGTGTTGCTTTGGTACTCTTTTAGAGGGCCGAATTTTAAACAGGGACCCAGTTAATCTTCTTTTCCTTAATGAATGGATATTTCCAAAAGGAATTTTGAACTCGGGGATACTATTGACATTGCTTTTTGCACTATACTCTCTGCATGTGAAATACAAGGCAAGGCCTTCAGCTCAGAAAGATATTGCAAAAAAATGGTTATGAGACACCTTGTTCAGTCACAACGGACTTAATATGTGTGAAATGAGGGCTTCTATCTTCTATCTTCTTCCCTTGTCAATAAACTGAAAGACACAGAGAGATTAAAGCTCTTAGGCTTAATTTGGGTGTGTTAAAAACTCTAATACCGTCCATCAGTTCAGTAAAATATAAACTAAATATATCCAAAGCAAAAGTCTATCAGGTGTTTGCATTGACTAAAATCAAGAGCAAGTTTTGGCTGTTTTGGCGCTTGTCTTGTCCCAGTAAATTATAAATGTACTCTAAATTTTCGGTCTGCTCTGAAAAGTGAATCTGTATCAAGCCAACACCAAAGTCAGTGAATGGGCTGACTCACTGAGTTTGGAGTGCTGCAGTAAGGTGGTGTCCTGCCTTGCTGCCACATGGCACACAACCAGGACAGAGGGAATGCTACTGCAGCAAACCTTCTCCTGCTGCCACCAAAACAGACAATTCAACAGATACACACCTACATTTCTTTCCAGGAGCTCAGCTCACATCCTACATCCTTATCAGAAAAGGCAGCTTGAGCCATAACAGCACAAACTCCAGTAAGTCACAAAGAACTTTTGTTAGATTGGATTGTAGGTCTAGAGTTTTCCTTACTGCTTTGTGGTTTTATTCTGTGTCTTTCACCACGATTCTTACCATGTCAGCTGGGTGCTCCCAGCATTGATATGGACTTGGTGTCGGCATCAGTCCCTGTGAAATAAAAAGCAGTGTCTCTAAGGCAGGCTGCCAGCAACATTTCCCCAAAGTTTTCCTCTTCTTCTTGTCCTTGTGCCTGGTCTACCTTGCCTGAGGATTCAAGACCAGCTGCGCTTTCTACATTCTTCCATAGGCCCTGGGGGTTTATCTTTGCCCACTGTGTGGAAATACTAAATTGTACAGTGTGAGCTGTGTATAAAGCCTCTCCTGCATATAAAGCCTATATAACCTGATGTCTCTTTGCTACACTAGAGCAGAAAGACCACAGGTGTGATTCTGCATGCTCCTCAGGTGTGGGCTTCCATGTCCATACTTTTGGGGCTGGAAGATTATGCTCACTTTTTCATGGGTCTTTATCATTAAGAATGGTAAGCCAAGACCCCATGTAATAAGCTGGAAACCCACGTGTGGAGTTATTACAGGAGGTGCTAGCAATGAGGCATAAGAGTTTTAAAATTCTCAGTGATATTCATCCTACCTTCCAGCTGAAATGTAGCTTTCTTCACTTTAGTCAAGAGAACAGGAGAAACAAAATACAAATCTGCTCTTCAGAAAGTCCATTGATGTTTTGCCACTGACTTCAGTAAGAACAGAAATAGGTCCTTCATTTACACTATACTGCTTTGAAAGTAAAGATATGTATTTGTCTTACCAAGTGGAAAAAACAAAGATAAGATGTATACCTTTGGAAATATGAATTGAAGTACACCTTCAGTGATGGAGCATGACGTGCAATGCTTGTTTTCTGATACATAGCTTCCATGATAAGGTATTGCCTTGCAGTAAAAGCAGACAGGAACCAAAGTTTCTCTTACAGCAAGCAAGTAAACTTTATAGCTATTTCTGACTGCTGCTGGGTAGATTGGATTTTGCTTTCTGGTACTGCTTTGCTAGATTTGTAGAATTTATGGAAGACTTTAGGGAAAAGGGGGAGAAAGTGTAACCACTACGATATATTCTGTATATGTTTTCTAACATATAGTAGGGTCTTTTGTAACATGAGCCATAAAAGAACATATTTATGTTCAAAGTATAAGCTGAGAAAATGTTTAATAAAAAATGTGCTACAACTTAATTTCAGAAGTGCATTTATTGGGTCTCTATATTAACAAGAGAGCTAGAATCTGGGACTTGCATTACTGAATAATGAAATAATATGTAATTAGGACAACAAAAGTTTTAATACTTTCTAGGATTTAATTGCATATGCAATTTCAATAAACGATGTGGACTCGCAGTAAGTTTGACTTCTGTATCAATGGACACAAATTGAACATTTTCACAATGCTGTCTGCAAGGATTACACACCATTTGAGTAGCACGTGTTACATGAAAGTGAGATGCAGTGTTCCAAGTGAGTGTTGCAGAGCACAGCATTAGCAGAGGAAATTAATTTTC
The DNA here is from genome assembly GCF_019238085.1 of Lagopus leucura. NCBI lineage: Eukaryota > Metazoa > Chordata > Aves > Galliformes > Phasianidae > Lagopus > Lagopus leucura. The sequence continues at coordinate 13,641,369 of NW_024962252.1, forward strand.
ATTTGGTAACTGGCAATTCATGCTAATTAATGTGCCCTAAAGGATGTATAGGGAATCCCATGATTGTGCTTAAATTCTGAGACTTGTATTCATCAGGCTCAGGAATGGCCTTTCGTGTGTACCTGCACTACTACAAATAAAGAGCTATTGAAAAGAGGTAAAATGAACAACTATTAAAGCCTGCCCTTTGTTCTTGTTTTTGACACCATGTCTATTTTATGTATTGCTCTGGAAAACACTGACACTTCATTCCCTCCCCTGAAGTGCACTGATATTCCATTTCCTGCCATTCTCATTGCTGAAGTAGCAGACAAAAAAACAAAATCAAATTCCATGATTGCAGGATGTTGTGAACTCACGCGCCTCAAGATGGGTTCAGTCCCAGTGGAAATTTGCAACTGCTGTATGGGTGGGATGCTGAGTGTTACAGGTTGTGCACTGAACCTTTGAGATGTGACAGAACGCTGGGAAAGATCCTGAGTTGTGTTTTAATGCTTAAACTTCACGGTTCCTCTCTCTAAGACCAATTTGATTCTTAAAGTGCATAAATAAGGGTGGGAAAAACTTGCAGTTTGAAGGGTGCGATTAATGGAGGGCTCTACAAGAGTTTATCTGTATTTCAGTGAGTGATACCATGGGGTTAATTCAGTATTTTTGATTGCTTTATTATATCTTCATAGTAATAGCAGGACTATTAGTGCAGGAAGTATTAAGAAGGCAGATTAATATTATCTGTAGCTCAGAAGAAACTGAGTTGTAAAGTGACTTGAAGCCATATGATGAGTTTGAAAAAGAAAACAGATTAAAGACATTACAGCTTGCTAAGCCCTTGATGAGCCTTTTAAGCCATGCTACTCTTTGCAGGCATTCCATATGTGTGGCTAAGCACTGCCCACTCTGCATACTGGGCAGGAGCAGGGCAGTCTCTTACATGAGACAATAGAAATAGGTGCTCACAGAGGCTGGTTCTTAAACATTTTATGATATTATAATGTATGCAGAGACACCAGCACAGACTTTACTCCTACCATGGAGATACCAGTGACTGGTGCAAGGAGGACCACAAGTCTGTGGTGGATAGTAGGCTGCCTGCGTTATGCCAGAGCTCAGAATTCTACTTTACTTCCATCACTGTTCAGACTTGTCATTTTTATAGTTGTGTGGGGGATCTACAATCTGCTTTTCTCACAAGTGCTGTATGTGCTTTGCTGGATCTGTCTACTGTCTGGTTTTGAGAAATCTGGCTCAACATCTGCAGAATCAGTTGGTTTGCTGCTGCCTTGTACTTGTGCTTACTTGATCCCGGCGCTGTCCTTAAAGGCATGCCATTACCAAACTGCCAGGAACACTCTTTGCCTTTAGGACAAAGCATGAAAATAGCAACACTGAAATAGCACGGAAAGGATCTCAAAATTTCCCAGGCAAATGAAGATTTACTGTGAGTCTATTTGAAATGCAACAATGTGGATGTATGACCAAAAGCACCTGAAGTGCTTTGGCCAAGCTCCATTAACTGCTCAGTAAAAGGCAGTTAGTCATTCACAGCACGACCTTCAAGGGTGTTCAAAGGGTTTTTTTTCCTGCAGCAAAACACGCCTTGACAGCAGAACTGCATGCTCTGCTGATGCACGTATTGTTATACTCCAGGGATAATCACAGTTATCACTTACGTGTGTCTCAGCCCAGAAGTTGAGCTAGAGCACCTAGGAAGGAGACAGCACGCCTTGGGGAAGATGAAATCCTTGTAAGCATTCACTGGAAACCCTACATAAGGGATACTTTGACATCAGAAAGTTAAGGTCGGCCGCTTGCAGTTTTTGCAGGCACAGAAGTACCAAGTTACAAATAAAATCTGTGTATTTGCATTCCTGAATACCAACAACAAGAAAGGTTTTAAACTCAAGAGATCAGATGCATCTTGGCTGCAGAGGCATGGACTTCTCATTTTTGCTCTGTTAGTCCTAATTGGACAGAAGCATTATGGGGTTTCACCTTGAGCATCAGGGTCACATTGAATGCTGGCACAAAGAAATGTGCTAACTCGCACCTACCAAAGCAAATCATAAAGGCTGTCTACTGTGGACTTCTTGATTCCTTCCCTCTGCCAGTGTCTGGAATTTCAGAACACGCCTTTGAGGCTTCGCTCAGTGTTTAATATGCTTTTTTAAAAACGGTTTATTTCCTGGAGAATTGGGTGGCACACACCACGACCTTTAATGAGATGGGTTATTCTTAGGTTAGCCAAGATTCGTAAATTAAACATCTTTTCTATAACGTTCCTACAAGCAGCCTGTGACTCTCTTAATCCAGATCAGAAGCAACGGATGCCATCAGTAAAGTTAAGCTGCTTCTGTGCTGCTGCACACAGCAAATGCTGCTCACGCACCCACTGTGCCAGGTGGGATCCTCCAGCCATCCCCACCCCTGCACCAGTCCCGCTGCCTGAGCAAGCAGAGATGGCCGCAGCCTGTAGCTCTGTGTGCTGACATTTCATTGGCGTGCCGGTATTTGGAAGGAATGTACCGATCACAAGGTATTTTGCTCCCAAGCCATAGTGCTGACCATGGATGTACTTTGAGGAGACAGGCAGTGAGAAGTATACAGCTGATTATGGCTGGGAAAGAACACTGACAGGATTTCTCATATTACTGTAAAGAGCAAGGTTAGGTTTTAATTCTCTGTTTCAAATCCTTTGGTTTTTATGATCTTTTTTTAGTAAATTAGGAGAAAATGTGTTTGTTTTCCCAATGGTCCATCTAAGTAAACACTGCAAGTTCCCCACCTCTTAACCTGACCAAATACTTTTAACCAAATTAACAGCTTTTCTACCTGTTCAGAGCACTGTTTTGGGTGATAAAGCTCTCAGTAATCCACTCTCTTTTGCTGTGCTCCTTGTTCTTTTCTCTTATAAATAATACTGATCTGTCTCTGGTGCATAAAAGCATGCAACCCAACCCTGAAGAAACTTTCATGATCTATTTTTCCTTATGGCTATTACTACTCCTACAATCTGATCACTTTTACAGTGATCTTCAAATTCTAATATTTGAGTGCATTATACAAAGGATATAATACACAAAGGTAGATCAGCTAGAGTGTAACATGCCTACAGCATGTATGCTGTTTGTAGTCCAGACATACAGGATTTATTTTAGTCGTCTTGGGCTGCTCAGCAGATGTATAATGAGCTGTTGTTGTGAGCCAGCAATAGCAATCACACCAACCCTTGAGGCTGTTATGTTATAGAAAAAGAAGCATTTCACACACAAGTAGTAAGCTGTCAAACACAGGATGAGCAAAATAAGCCAGTATTTTTCCCCTGTTTTGTTTTGCTTACATTTTGGCTTCTAGCCATGAATCAGATCTCTGGATGCTGCAGGAACCACTGTTATCAGCTACTGCTGCTAACTACCTGATACTTACCACACTGTGCACAGGTGAAATACTACTGGGTTTTACCTGTGCCACTCCCAGAATTTTGGTGTTGCAATGTTTAGTTGTCCAGTACACCCACATGTCAATCCAAACCACAGAAGAATAGTCTGCCAACAGCTTTGCACATTGTGCAAACAAGTCTAGTTTGTATAGGCATGCAAGTCCTACCTGGTGTGCTGGACGTGTGCCCACAACATGACACACTCAGCAAGAGCAGGCTGCACAATACACCCAATTAGCAGGGTAAATGGTGGAGCACAGACCTGTGCCCAGCTCTGTGTCCTTGTCAGCATGGCTGTGCTGTGCTCTGATAAGATCTGAGCACCTGTACGTGCATCTGGATACGGGTGCTATTGGGTGTCACTGCCATGAGAATGGTACTCAGCTCTGCTGCCCCTTTCTCCACTGGAGCCATCACAGTCTGAAGTCTTCAAAGAAGAAGAAATTGGGAATCTGCTGTTTATCCTGATGTGGACTCAAAAGTGAGAAGGGTGCCTATTTTGTCTCCAAGTTTAGGTGCAATATTCCTATGCCTATTCCCAATGTTGTGCCTACTCTACACTGGGACAATTCATTTCTCAGTTAGGTGTTTAAAATCAATCATTTACTACTACACCAGCATGACTTTACAGCTAATGGAGAGAAGCAGGCAATATCAAAAGACGATTCAAGTAATCCAAAGATATAATGTCTAAGTTAGGCGAGAAATATTGCCCTCCAGACATGTTTATTGCAGTACATTAATTACAAGTGCAGCCTCAGTGAACTTAAGCTGCAGAGAAATCGCAGAATGAGAACTAAGATGATTTCCACAGATTTTAGCACCATCTCCAGATCCACTAAGAACTGCAAGGCTAGTTGATGAGCAGCCTTATTCTCTGTGGGATGTTCCCAGCTTATGAAACACAGAGCAGCTGTAATTGCAAAAATATGCTAATATGTCAGCATATGTCAGCTAATATGTTTTATCTGTTTACACTTAAAGGTTTGAGGACAAATGTACACAGGGGACTGGAAAGAAAATTAAAGAATGGGCTTTAGGCTGGAGTTCAGAAAGTTTGGGCTGCCAAAAACTGGAATTAAAAAAAAAAAAAAAAAAAAGAACAGAAGTTATTTTACCTGATCTACTTCTGAAAATGCTCAATGAGGGGAAGAGAATAAAGTCTGCAAAGCCAAATGCTACCTGGCTTCTCAATCTGGAACCTCTGTAGAGTTCACTGCACAGGTCTTCTGCTGGCCCTGGCCACAGGGCAAGGATGACCCCGTAATACACACAAATATGCTACCTCCAAGCCACTGGTTATCTACAAACCATTCTCAGTCATCCCAAGCTCAAACACCTCCGTGCAAACATAGACTAGAGTGTGATGTGACATGAAACTTGATGAAGAGCTACACAAGTTCTGTAGTGCTTAAAGTCATCGTATATTCAGAAAACATGAGCCAAAATGATCCTAAATGATCCCAGGTATGATGCTGTTGGCATGGTTTTGTTAATGAAAACAGAAGTGGGGCTTTTGAAAATCATTTCCCAGACCTCTATTTGTTGTCCAGTTTCAGTGCCATTTTGAAATATATAGCATGTAAAGTCACACCAAATAGCAGGAAGATTGGTTCCTGATGTCAGAAGAGTCATTCCTGGCAGGCTGCAATGGATCTGCTAGTATCACGTGTTAACTTCTTCCAACGAGCCAGGAATGAAACCTTGCACAGTAACAGACCCAAATGAGAGAAGAGCAGGAAATTCACTATTATGCTGAAGACTTATGTTGTAACCACCAATTATTCTAAAACCCCCACAACACTGTATTATTATTACTTATTCACCTCATGGCCCCAGAAAGCACAATGGTCTCTCAGCAGAGATGAGACATGACCTCAGCTTGACAACTAGCATTAAGTTAAGCGCTGCACTTACGTATGCGCATAAGATGAGTAGAACCAATAGCTTCAAGAGGTTACACTTATCCAGCATTGCAGGCAGGAGCTGCAGCATCCTGGGGACAGAATCATAGAATGATTTGGGTTGGAAGGGTTGTAGGAGAGGCGAAAAGGAGAAGCAAAGGGACACAATGACTGAGGAGACACGCAGCGCTGCTCATCCACCATAAACATGGAGCAGAAAGATCCCTGGAGGTGTTCAAGAAAAGGGTAGGTGTGTCACCGAGGGACACGGGTTAGTGGGCATGGTGGGGGTGAGTTGATGGTTGGACCTGGTGATCTTAGCATTGTTTTCCAGCCTTAACGATTCTAGGAGTGTGCAGTTACAATGGTGGTATGGCCAGCACAAGGAGAAATGAAGGGATGGGTTCCTCGAGAGGATAGGAGGGAGCAGCTCTGCTCAGGAAAGCGAAGAGCCTCTGGGTGCTGCTGAGGAGTCCAACAGGACGCCAGAGCCAGAAGAGAAGGAAATGGAGAAAAACTGCAGAAAAGCAAGGTTTGAGAAAGACACAATGGGAAAACGATACATTGTGAAAGCAGTATGAAATATCCGTGCGTTGTTAATGGTTTTTGAAGGCTTGGAAATGCGGCGTTGTTGTTCAGGAGGCACCGCACACTGTCACAGTGGAAGTCTGAGAACCACTGACTCCGTCAAGAGCAGAGCCAGAGCACGCGCAGCGTGACAAAAGGGCTCATTCCATTTTCAAGAAACTGGGAAGCCTCTCTAATTCTGAGAACTTTGATTAGAACCTCAGCCTTGAAAAGCGCGATAAATTTGCAACCCAGACCCAAACTGCAGCCAAACGGAAACCACCTGGCCCTCGTCCAGCCGTTTCAGCCGACCGAAACGCAGGGGAAGGGAAGCTCCCGCTGCCCTATCCGCCCAGAAGCCGACGGGAGGGCTCCCGAGGCGGCTGGCGGACGGGGCCCGGCCCCGCAGCGGGAGCGGCGTTAGGGCACGGCGAGCCGCTCTCCGGCCCCGTCCCCTCCCGGGGGCGCCTCCGCCGGGGAGCTCCCCTCAGCGCGGCCAGGTGGGGCCGTCCCCGCCTCCCCGCCCCTCGGGCGGCGCGCTCCCCGGCCGGCAGCGGCTCGTCCCAGCGCTGCCCGCCACGCGCAACAGGTCGGCGCCGGGAGAGCCGCTTCCTCCCGCTCCGTGCGTGTGTGCGCGCCGCTGTGCCGGGAAACAAAGGGGCCGAGCGCAGCTTCTGCGCGGCGCGGGCTCCCGCGTTCAGCCATTTGCAGCGCCCGGCAGCGCCCCTCCGCCTCTCTCTCTGTCTCCATCTCCCCCTTCCTCCCCTCCCTCTCCCTCCTCCTACCGCTCTCGCCCCCCCTGTCGCCGGCGTTCCGCGGAGCTGCTCTGCAACGCCGGGCCCGCGGGTGGGCGGGCGACGGGCATCGCGCCCGGACCGGGACTGCCCGCGGGCTGCCTTGCCGGAGCCGCGCTGCCCGAAGGTAAGCGAGGCGGTGCGCGGTGGCGGCGGCGGCGACCGGGCCGTTCGGTGTCCCCGGGTGCGGGGAGGGGGCCGGGCAGTACGCGGGTTGCCGCCCGAGGAGCCGCGGATGGGGCTGCGGCCCCGCGGTAACCGCGTTCGTAGCTGGCATCTGGCGCATCGCGGGGTTTAATCGCGCTGAGCTTTGCCATCAGTCCGCATTAATGCGCCTCGCTGCCCGGCCCTACGAGCGTCTGCCCCCGCCTGTCACAGCGCTGCGCGTTTCTCTCCGTGCTGACTCGCTCTGACCTGCTGGCGGTGCGCCCTGCAGCCGTGTGCGGGATGCGTACCGGCGGCACGGCGGCTGCTTCCCGCCGTAAGTGCTTTACGGCGTGATCCCCCGGCTCGCTGAGAGCTCGTGTGCGGCACTCGGTGTGTGCGTGCACACGGCTCCGCGGCAGGGCAGGCTCCGGCAGTGACAAGTGAGTTCCGCCGAATAGCGTTGGTCTGCCAACAGGATGGTTGTAGGTCTGCGCCTTCAGCGCTGCAAAAGCAGCTCCCCGACCCCAGCTTACACGTAGTGCGGAAAATGACAGTCGGTGTTAGGTTCTATGGCCAACTTCTCCAGCTCAGCAAGGGGAAAAGCTCTCTACAAATACCGTTCTGAATCTTTTGGCAGAGCAATTAAACGAAGAATAGGAAAACTAGAACAGAAAGCTGGAAAATGTAGGGCAATAAAAAAATAGAAAAGCAATAAAGAATAGAATAGCAGTAAAATAGAGCGATCCTTTTAATATGATTTGGGACACTAACGAATGGCCTCCATTTGTTTACGTATTTAACCGCCTGTCTCCCAGAAGTGAATTAAATGCTTATACAGAAGTACTGTGTTGCAGTACTCCCTGATTTTTACAGCTCTGGCCTGCCACCTTCCCTGCCCACGCTGTATTCCCAGTGCCCATCCCACGCTATATGTTCTCTCTGTAATTAGGACGTCTGCTGCATGCTGGCAGGTCCTCCAGCCATCCAGCACTGATGGCTTTGTCTGGTCAGGACCCATGGAAGTGCTAAAGCCCAGCCCCTTGCTGCCCCAACCACTCCTCAGGGTCCTGTTCCTGGCAGCAGTGGTGCTGAACTCAGGATCACACTTGGAGCTGGGATTTGCAGCTCTGGGCCTTTGACAATTATTAGAAAGTCTGAAATCCTTAATAGCTTCCTCCCTTCTTCGCTTACATCACTTTTTTGTGTGTGTAGCAAATAGTCCAAATAGGCGGGCAGAATGATTGTTTGAAACATCAATCAATATTAGATTGCTGTTGTTTGGCAAGCACATTCAATGAAAGCCATTAACTAGCTTTACTATAGTAAAGCAGGATTATAGTATTTAGGGCTAGCCCGGGTTACCTTAGAGACGGCTGTGGTTACATGACTGGATCCAGATCTTGCCTAATGGGGGCTCAGCATCCTGCAGTATCCCGTTGCAAGAGGATGTTAAGGGCAGCTGGCTGCAAAAGATGGCTGTAATAAAACTTGAAAGAAAGCACTGCAGTTTCTTTTAGAGCAGAATTAAACTTGGTGGTGGTGGTGCTCGTTTTGATCCTATGAGATCCTGTGTGGACTTTGCAGGGATTTTCGTGTTGACACTTAGTAAAGTTTTGCAGCACTGCAGTTAGGAAGCTATTTCTTTCCCAAGAACAGAAGCTGAAAAGTTATTTCTTACTACTTTAGGTGCTTAGGTGCTTAGAAGCACTCATTTTAGATGTTTTTATTGTGTTTGATCTCATTGGCCTTCTTGGGACATGCTGCTGCTTTGCTTTTTGCTGGAATGGTCATCTGCCATTGTTTCTGTTTTGCTTTTGTTCTGAGTGTTGTTTTGTTGGAGAACAGGTGTGATTTATTTATTTTTATTTGAAGAATTATTTTTATTGAAGAAGAATTACTTTACAGCAGTTCAGAGTTTGACAACCAGCTTAACCTGATCTATGGCTGAGACATCATAAAATGAGAGAAGACCTTGTTCCTTCCCCAGCCTGGGCCGAGAGATCCTGTCTTGTGCCAGCTACAGAGCATGTGGCAACATAGGGAATGGATGGAGATTTCACCCTCCCTCTGCAGTGACCTCAGCAGTTTACTGGCATAGGTTTTTGCTTTAGTATTATGATTGGGGCCGATCCTGTCTCTAGCATTTAAATCTGCAAGGCTGGGACCATAAACACTGTGTTTTCTTAATTAGATGGTGGTGGCAATCCTGTAGTCTTTCTCTGTCCTCCTTGGTTGCTGACCGGCAGTTTTGGCTTTGAAAAATTTTGTCAGTAATCGACTTGTTAATACAACTGTGTGTCAATACAAAAAAGTGTTGGCTGCATCCTTTGTTCTGCAGTGCACGTTTCCATCCTTATGCCACATCAATGGACAGGAATTCACAATCAGTTCATTCAGTTTATTTCATGCAAAACAAGCTGAAAAAAAATCCAGTGGTTTCTCAGATTGTGCACAAAGCATCGGAAGGAAAAGAAAGACGTGTCACAGAAATGCTTTTCAGGTGCAGTGTTTCATGAGCTGCCACTGCTATGCCTCTGGCTCACACACCCTAGCTGACAGCCTTTGTAAATCCACATGGAAGCACGCCAGAAACTGTGACCTCTCCATACAGATCCACATGAGTTGGACAAGCAGCTTCCATGCTGTGTTCTATCACAACCAGGTTGGCATTAATTAATAGTCCCGAAATTATTTTGTGCATACACATGCACAGAGTGCATACATGCAACCACAAAAGCTGTTTGTTGTTTCTCTGGACACTGACTCCCCCAGGAATATTTTGGGAGCAGAGTGAGCCTCCCGAATGGGTCCCTGCTGTTGGAAGGCTCCCAGGCTTTTGTCTCATTTTGGATTATCAACCTGTCAGAGATTGGCAGTATTGTGCTTTTCTTTTTTTTGGTGTTTTTTTTTTCTCCCCCTTGGAAACAATTCTTCTTTTCTCTCTTGTAAGTAAATGGGAAGAACAGGCCCTGAGAGCTGGAGATAAATTCTGCTTTCTGCGACCTATTTTTCAGTGTTGGGCGCTAAGAACCTAACACCAACCCTTTGCTATGGGAATGGCATGCTAACAATAAATGCTCTGATTCACTCAGTCAAAGACAAATCTCATCACGGGAGAGCTTTCCTCTTAGCCTGTAGTTTTCTTTCATCTCTTCTTCACTGCACTCCTTCAGTTCTTCAGTTCAATACAAGCTACTGTACACATTTGTATATACAGTGTGGGAAATCCTGATGCTCTAGAAGTTAATAGGAATTTTCCCTTGGCTACAACAGGAGTGGGATTTAATGTGTTGTGAGATTCTGCCCTTATCAAAAAGCACAGTGAAACTGAGATAAAGTGGTCAGTGCAGAGCCAACATGTTTCTTGTTTAATAACAACTGACATTAGGGTCTCGAAGGACTTCGATTTTCACAGCAAAGCTTTAGAGTAAACATTGTTGGAGTGTACTGCTTTGTGAACTTTGGAATTTGCTGCATATTGCAGGATGGTTGCAATGTGGTGCTGGAAAAGAAAGGCACAGACTGCTCGCGTCTGTTCAGGCAGTGACTTTTACAGGTGCACTTGGTTTGTCAGGATGAGGTCTGTACCACTCTGGTGTTCTACTTTTGTGAGGTATGATCAGAAGGTCTTTGTAATGGGCAGCACAGTTGCAAATGTCTGTCAGACTGTTGGTATCTTAGCCCCGTGTCTGGACAGAATCCTTGCCAAGACATTCTACAGCTTCACAAGGTAATAAATACTTCTGTTGTATCCCCCAAAAGAGGCAACTTTGCAGAGAACAGTGTCTGAAAACCTTGCCATCTGCTTTGAGAAGATGCCACTGATAGGTATCTAAATCTCTCTAGTCAGAGGCAACAAAACTTCACATATGGAAGCAAATGATCAAAATCTCAGAATGGTCAAGAATCACAAATTGAGATTTCTGGATTGTGCTTCAGAATCCTAACTGTGAAGCCAAGCACCTGTCTGCCTCATGTTCTGATTTAATGGCATCGGTTCTTACTACAGGTCTGGCCATCTTCAGTTCTGCCCAGGTTGCTGCTTAACAAATGCAAGAGTAGCACCACAGCTGCTGTATCTGATGCAAATTTAACCATATGTATTAACAGGGCTTTACAATATTGTACGCAAAGGAATGGTAGGGTAGGCAGCCGTGTTGCAGCCTTCTTCTCTGTGTAAGAAAGACAGAGAGCAGATGTGACAGTCCCAAGATAGCTGTGATCATCATCATCCTTCATGATTATGCTGCCAGTCGATATGTCTGTTCAGAAGGAGCACGAATCTTTTGGTGAAAATAGGCATGTCAACATGTACGAGACTGCAGAAGACGAAAAAGTGAACCCCAAAGTAAAGCACAGCATGTGTATTCCTTAAAGGTATCCACAGTGATCCACTCAACACCTGATTTACCAGCAAGGTCATTAGCTGAAACAGAGAAGTTCTATGGCTGAGGGACAGATTGTTTGAACAGAAGATTGCTTTGACCTAATTCAACCAGAAGTTGTTGGCTTGGTACAGGAATAAAATTCTTTGGCTTGTGCTTGGAGGAATAAATTAGATAACCAGACAGTGTTTTCTGTGCTTTAAATTCAGGCTTATTAACTGTTAACGAATCTGCTATGTTAAATAAAAAAAAAAAATAAATCTATTTATTGCAAGAAATAGTGAATTACACTAAATTGTAAATGTCAAAGTTGAGAAATCAGTGCAGCCAGAAAACCTTTGCCTCAACACTCAGTTCAGCTTATAAAGTTCACAATATGGTAAAAAAAAGAATGTCATGCACCAAATGCAGGAAGTGTCAGGCTGTGGAAACAAAAGTGATTTAATAGGAACCCATTGTATTTCTGTGTCAGACTGGCCAGAAACTGTTCCCTTCGAGTAAGGCAAACGGCATGCATCTCACTCAATTTTCTCTTCTTCCCTTGTTTAGTTCCAGTGATGACATGGCATAGACTCGTATTTTGTTGAGCCCTCAGTTTCATTGTTGCTGCAGACATATCCCCACTGCTTGGTGGAGTCATTGCTGATTCTGTGTGGGTGTTTCTGGCAGGGGAGTCTAGCCACGAGAAGTACCTTGACTCCAACATATATTTCTGCTTTGACATCAGCAAAAGTACTTTAAAAACATGACACAAGCTGGGACAGACTGTGTCCCCAGACAGCTCAGCTGAGCCCTGCCCCACAGAGTATGATGGGAAGAAAAATGGGAATTTCCCTTTCATCAGGGAGCACAACCCTATATTCTTTTTTTCTCTCTTTCCATAACATTTTGATTGTTTATCTGAAAAGCTGTAGTATGAAGGCGAGTAGCTTTCCTCTCATAGTACATAGCTTGATGATTTGGTTGCTCATTTGAGGGTTTTTTTTAAGCTTGTCAGTTAAAGGAAGGAGAAGCAGTGTCATTATTGGTATCTTTTAAAATTTTGGACACAATTCTGGCCTAAGACACCCAAACCAAGAATTAACACTTCTTAGTTGTTTGTGTTAAGCATTTCAGCATTGTAATCTTCAGTATTTCTCCACTGGCTAGTCCTCTGTAGCTCTCATGTGCTGCTACTTAAGGATCCCATTGTATTGGCATACATTTATACCTGCATGCTATGTATCTGTATGCTGCAGATTCCTTTGCAGGAGCTGGATGTGGATGGATCAGCAGTACCATACATCTCAGACACTAAATCCATTTCTCTTTTCCTGTGGGAGAACTGGGAGGTGCATCCCACCCACAAATCAGTTCTGTGTAGGAATATGGCCCCAGGCCTGCACCATCCCCCTCTACCTTGGCCTGGTTTCCATGGAATAATAAATAAAAAATGTCAGACTCATGAGTCACCTAATAATTCACGGTAATAGGTTCAACAATGTACTATACCAACAGCACTTCAATGGCAGATGGAAGTCTGTGCAAGCTAAATCTTTGCTTCCTTTCTGATTAGGGAGTATGGATTGTCATGTTGGACTATATTTTCCTGTCTGTTCTGGCTCTTAGGTTTATCTCTGTTGTATTGCCATCTGTTGTGTAGAACTGCCCTCAAAGTCAGCCTTTGCCACACTTCAGAGCAATGGCGCATCTCTACATCTTTGAATCCAGTCCACAGGCTGTGTTGTGATAACATCTACAGAAATCTAAAGCTATTTTATGAATCTAACTAGATGTACTGTGACCTTTAGCTGTGGCTGGGGTGGTTCTAAACCTTCAGTTGGAAAAAGTATTGGTGGAAATAGCAAGGAAACTACATGTTGTCAGAAAATGAGAAGGATATCATTCACTGCATATCTGAAGGATCTCTGCATTTCTAAGTATCACTCACCTAATTGGCCAAGAAATCAATGAGCCTGTTCAGTCTAAAGGGGAACTTTTTTCCCTTAAGTACCTGACTTAGACTTTGTCTGGAAGAAGTGATTTTATTATAACATTCTCTTGAAGTTTTCCTTTTACTTTCTTTTCCTAGGTATAAGCCTGAGAAGAATGGGATATTGTTGGCTGTCCTTTGAAGTATATAATTACTTCTAAAGTTCTTTCTCAAGCACAGTGGTGATAGACTTTGGTAGATGGCTCATGCTTTCAGCTCTGTAATGCGTGTTCCTTTGATGATTGATTTAATAATGATATTAAAAGCAAAACCCATTTTTATCTTAAGCAAGGAATTCCATTTCATCCAAATTTATTGGCCTGTCTTCTGTGTGTAAAAATAAAAATTCAGTGCGTTCATTGACATCAAACTGTAGCACACAACAAAACCTGAATCTTCTCATATTTCCTGAAATCTGTTTGTAAAAATCTGCTGGTTTGCTTGACTTGGCCTTCTGATGCATATTCTCTCCCTCTTTTGTTAGGATCACCATTACCAAAGTGTTTCCAGAGACTTTGAATATGTTTTAATTATTTATTTGTTGACAGCGCTGTTTAATCTCAAAAACATTTCTGCAATCAACATTAACCACACTAATACAACAGCTAGGCTTTTAGTCATTGCAAGCTGATGCCTTGCTCAATGTCTTTGCACCTGGTGCATGGCAATTTCCAGAAGTTAAAGTTGGAAAGGATCACTAGCTCAGTTAATCTGATAACAGAATCACCAAGGTTGGAGAAGACTTCCAAGATCATCTAGTCCAATCATCCGCCTTCCACCAGTATCTCCACACTAAACCATTCCCCTCAGTACGACATATTAACATATCTTGAACACCTCCGGGGATGGTGATTTCACCACCTCCCTGGGCAGTCCATTCTAGTGCCCGACCACTCTTGTGGAGAAGAATTTGTTCCTAATGTCCAACCTGTACCTCCACTGGCACAACTTGAGGACGCTTCCTCTATTCCTATCACTGGTTATACAGGAGAAGAGGCCATCCCCCACCTTGCCACAACCTCCATTCAGGTAGTTGTACAGAGTGATAAGATCTGCCTGAGCCTCCTCCACATGGAACAATCCTGAGGGAACAGTTCCCTCAGCTGCTCCTCATAGAACTTGTACTCTAGACTCTTCACAGCTTCATTGCCCTTCTCTGGACATGCTCAAGGGCCTCAATGTCTTTCTTGTAATGAGGAGCCCAAAACTGAACACAGTATTCAAGGTGCAGTCTCACCAGAACTGAGTATAGAGGATCAGCTCCCTGCTCCTGCTGACAACACTATTTTTGATACAAGCCAGGATGCCACTGATCTTCTTGGCCACCTAGGCATGCTGCTGATTTGTATTCAGCTGAGCATCAACCAACAGACCCAAATTCTTTCTTCCACACAGTCTTCCAGCCACTCTACCCCAAGCCTGTGGTGTTGCCTGTAGTGTTGTGATCAAAGTGCAGGATCTGGCACTTGGCTTTGTTGAATTTCATCCCATTGGCCTCAGCCCATCAATTCAGTCTGTTTGGACCCCTCTGTAGAGCCTTCCTACTCTTAGACAGATCCACACTTCCTCCCAGCTTGGTGTCATCTGCAGATTTGCCAAAGGTGCCCTCAATCCCCTCATCCAGGTCATCAGTGAACAGGACAGGCCCCAAAAGCCAACCCCTGAGGAGCACCACTTGTGACTGGCTGCCATCTGGATTTAACTCCATTCACCACCACTCTCTGAGCCTTGCCATTCAGCTAGTACTTTACTCATTGGAGAGCGTACCTGTCCAAGACCACTTTCTACAAAACAACACTGTGGGATATGTGTCAAAGGCTTTGCTGAAGTCTAGGTAGGCTTTGTCAGCAGCCTTTCCCTCATCTATCAGAAGGGTCTCTCAATCACAGAAGGTTGGTCAAGCAGGACCTGCCTTTTATGAACCTGTTCTGTCTGGGTCTGATCCTTTGGTTGTCCTGCACATATTGTGTGGTCTTTCTCAAGGTCCTGTCAAACTAAATCCTTCCTGTGCTGCAAAGTACTTTCCAGCGAGACTTTTGTTTGTAGAACTCCTAGAGTTAAAGAACACCGCAGTTCTCATTTTTTGTTTCAGAGATTGATAGCACTGGAATGAATCACAGAATCACAGAAACAGCAAGGTTGGAAAAGACCTTTCAAGATCATCCAGTCCAACCATCCACCTATCACCAATAGTTCTCACTAAATCATGTCCCTCAACACAACGTCCAAACGTTCCTTGAACACCTCCAGGCTCAATGACTCCACCACCTCCCTGGGAAGCCCATTCCAGTGCCTGACCACTCTTTCAGAGAAGTAGTATTTCCTAACTTCCAGCCTAAATCTCCCCTGGTGCAGCTTGAAGCCATTCCCTCTAGTCCTATCACCAGTTACACAAGAGAAGAAGCCAACTCCCAGTTCATTACAACCTCCCTTCAGGTAGTTATAGAGAGCAACAAAGTCTGCCCTGAGCCTCCTCCACGCTGAACAACCCTTCAGCTGTTTCTCATAAGGCCTGTGCTCCAGACCCCTCACCAGCTTTGTTGCCCTTCTTTGAACCCATTCCAGGGCCTCAATGTCTTTCTTGCAGTGAGGGATCCAAAACTGGACACAGTACTTGAGGTGCGGCCTCACCAGAGCTGAGTACAGGGGGACAATCACTGCCCTGCTCCTGCTGGCAACACTGTTTCTGATGCAAGTCAGGATGCCACTGGCCTTCTTGGCCACCTGGGTGCACTGCTGGCTCATGTTCAGCCCAGCATCAATCAATACCCCCAGGTCCATTTCCTCTATGCAGTTTTCTGGCCATTCTCCCCCAAGCCTGTAGCGTTGGCTGGGGCTGTTGTGGCCAAAGTGCAGGACCCAGCATTTGGCCTTGTTGAAAATCAGGGTCTTCCTGTATCAGATCAAATGTCCAGCATCCAGCCTCGCACATGTACCACAATCTAGTATTAAAAGAAATGTGCAACAAAGTAAAAATATGTATTTCCTCACATAAAAGTAATTTATCTTTGAATACTCTGATCACTTTTTGGCTCAGCATATTCTTAAACTCGTTACAGTTCTAGTGTTTAGCATGTGTATTCATTAATCTCTTCAGTTAATACCTTCCCTTCCGTGAGCCTGTTCTTCATTCTCCCCATTGATTCATGCAAACCTTTAGCATTCACAATATGCTTTGGCAGTCCTTTTTAAAATTTTCCTTAGTGCTATAAATGTTCTGTTTAGGCTTCCATCCATTGGTTTGTTTAGGCTTTTCTCCACGAGCACCATCCGTATGCAGACTTTTCATGCATCCATACTTGTGCACAGTCATTGAGTCACAAAACAAACATACCAAGCCCCAAGCCCTGAAGAAGTGTGTGCACTTCATTTCTCAGCTTGCACTACCTGTTCTCCCAGCTGCTGGCATGAGCTTCCTGCTCTCCGAGACATGGATGTGTAGCTGCGAGGTGCCAAAGGAAAGCACACTCAGTGAGGAGTTGAAGTAACCAAGTGTCTGGCTGCAGAGTGTTGCACTGTCTCTCTCTGAAGGGTTTTCTATGGTTCTTAAGTTATTCAGTACTGTCTATAATATCTATACTCCTTCCAAGGTGTAGGTCCTGGAATATCCATCCATCCATCCATCCATCCATCCATCCATCCATCCATCCATCCA